>NW_007178054.1:99396-182910 GCF_000164805.1 Carlito syrichta
GCCGGGCGTGGTAGCGCGCACCTGTAGTTCCAGCTACGTGGAAGGCTGAGGCGGAAGGATCGCCTGAGCCCAGCAGGTCGAGGCTGAGGTGGCCGGGAGCAGCCACTGCACTCCAGTGTGAGCAACAGAATGAGACTCCAACTCAAAAAAAAAAAAAAAAAAATGGTTCTTTGCGCTATAAAAGGAGTCACTTTAACAACATTACAGGGGATTCTTTCATTCTATGGCCTGCTGACAACAAATGTGTATGATGGTAGCAATGCTTATAAAAATCCACATGATGCCAAGTCCCTATGGGATCTAAAGTGTTGTCTCGTAGTCACTTATTAAATAGTCAGGAATTTCCTGTGCCAAAAACAAAGGTGAAGATAAGTAAGATTGCAAATTGGAGACAAAGCCAAGAGAGCAGGAGCAAGTAGAAAAATGTAGTAAAGCTTGGAAGGAAGTCCAGTGTTGTAGCTGGGGCTTTGTTTTCATTGAAATATGATGCAAGAACTCATCAGACTGAGTGAAAAACCAAAATACCCAAATACAATTTCAATGAAAGAACAGGAATATATCATCTAGTTTGTTTCCTGGAACTTGGAATAAAAAGTAAGAGAGATAGAAAAAGATAAGAAATTTGAAAGATGAATCAAGAAGATCCAGTGCTCAACAAATAAGAGTTTTGGGAAGAGAGACTAGAGAAAACAGAGAAATAGAAGGAAAAAATAAGAAATTCTGCCCAAACTGAAGTGTGAATTCAAAATGGATAGCTCTATTAAACGTAAGGTAATAGAAATGAAAAAGACTCATACTTAGGAAAATCACTGTAAAATTTTAAAACCTAAAAAAGAAGAGTGAACATAAAAGCATCCAGGAAGAAAAGCAGACTTCTTGTCAGTAAAACCATGTGGTATCAGAGGACTATCTCTTTTAGTTCAAGAATCAATATTTTTAAGGTCAAAATTTTATAACTGGCCAAATTATTAATCAATGTGAAGGCAGAATAAATATATTTCAAGACAGGAAAAACAATGTCGTATCTAGCATCCATCTCTTCATGGTCTGTCATTTGTTGGAATAAACCAAGAAAGAGGAAGATGTGGGATCCAGCAAATTGTGTATCCAAAACAGGAAGATATAAAAGGAAGTCCCAGGTGATAGCAATGTAACTAGTCCAAACAATTAGATAAACATTTCCTGAGGAAGCTCTCTGTTGGGATGAGGAAAGAGTGATCACTGATTGATTGCTTTTTTAAAATGGATAGAGAAACGTAAATAGGATAAGTACAAAAATGTAGGTTTCTCAATAAAACTTAGAATATGATAAATACAAAACACACACATACAAAGCAAACAAAAAACTCCAAATGCATATTCACTAAGAACTATATGGAGAAAGTATAGTCCAAATAGATACATAACTAGAGACACAGTTTTTATCTAGAGGTACAGGTCATGGAAGAGGTAGAGATAGGGAAACCAGTTAGGGAGATATTTCAATTATCCACGTGAGAGATAATGGTGGTCTTATGCATGCTCATAGCAGTGGGATGAGATAAGTGGACATATTTTAGAATTATTTAGATGAATTGGGAGGTTGATATCAGAGAAGGAAGTATCAGGAAGTTGCCATGATTTTGATTTAGAAATCTGGGCCTTAAAAAGTATTCAATGAGATAGGGAATACTAAAGGAAAAAGACTGGAAACTACCATGGTAAGTACACAGCCTGAGATGCTGAAGGGACATCCATTGAAAATGACCAATTGGTAGCTGGGCATATTTTCTGGAGCTCTGGAAAATAGTCTGGTTTAACAGGTGGCTTCTTAAGCAATGGGAAAAGGTGGGTTAATAGTTCATAACTGAAGATTCCCTAGGCCCAAAAAGCAAAATATCGATTAACAAACTTCCAGGTCAAATAATTTAAAATAATAAGCAAAAAATGCATACAGAATCTTCCTAGGACTATGTTCCATGTTGTTTTGATCCATGCAGGTGTTGGATTTAAAAGAATGCATTCTATCCAACCACAATAATTTCACAATAACAAATACCTTACTTGTGTTTCCCAAAATTACATGAAGTTGATACATATGGAGGGAGGGACCTTCACAAAAACCAGAATTTATTTATAAAAAATTATGTATTTACTCTTACATGTTGAAACTTTGGTCACCTTCTAAGTAACTCTCCCTTTGATGTAATACACCTATCAAGATGCTTTTTCCACTGCTCAAAAGTTTTTGAACTCGTCAATTTTGATGCCTTTTAGTGCTTCTGCTGTTTTTTATTTTACTTCTACATCAGCAAAACATTTCTCTAAAAACATTTTATCAGGGAAACAAACAAAAAAATGTCTCTCAGGGTGAGATTGGGTGAATAGGGAGAGTGGAGCACCAAGGGTAATGTCATTCTTAATTTTAAAAAAACTGCTGAACAGCCAGCACAGTGTGGGCAGGTGCGTTGTCATGGTGAAAGAGCCAGTTATCTGTTTGCCAGTTATCAGGCCGTTTCTTCTGCGAAGTATGTCACAACCTTCTCAAAACCTCCAGATAAAACTTTGGGTGGCTTTTTGATCCGAATGTCCAACAAGGGGCCCACCCTCCAGAAAGACAATTCTGGGTTTTGAAGGGTCCCCCTCTGTATTCCTTTAAGACTACTTCCTACATCTCTTCCTAAGCCATACCTCTCACAGATACAGCTAGTCTCCTTAAAAATCCCAACAAAATTCATTAAGTTTTGATCTTCTTGTATCTCTTGCTCGCCCCCATACTCTCCTCTCCCCTGCCACCACTTTCCTCTCAACCCTCTAACACAAAATCCCAAAATCTACTCAAGCAAATTGAGACTATAGTTGCAGAGTAGAGAAAAGACATAGTTTGAAGTAAATTAGAGTGTCACAGAAGGAAAGGGGTGGGGAAAAGACATATACCAAAGCATTTGATACCATTCTGTATGTATTATTTCTAAATAATGATACAGCAGTATTAAGCATTCCATGTGGTTCATAGCAAAGTGCTTTCTAGGGGAGAGCCAGCTTCCTGCCCATCAATAGGCAACACAAATGATACAGTTCTCAATCTGGCCCTTGCCCTGTCAGTGTCTCTCCACTGTCATCAGTGCTGGGAAGTCTATTACAAACTAATCAAACTCACAGGAGAATGGAGTTTATCGATTCAGTTAAACTGTTCCTTTCTCTACTTACCTTGGGAGATACTCCTTCCAGGGTCCAAAATAATGATGTTTCACCATTCAGGATACCACCTTCTCATTAGCAGAACACTTCATAATAAAATGCAACTTATTAGGCAGAGAATAAAAACAAATGGAAATATATACACCCTTAAGCAAAACGTCGTTTGTGCTAGAGGGGGAGCTGTGGATGAAGAATCATTGCCCCATTACTAGTGAGACAAGTGAAGCGTTTGTGTCCCCGACTTCCCTGTCTCTAGACTGCCCAATTGCTGTTCCTTCTTCTCTTTATTCAGATTGAGTATCTTCTGTGCCCTCAACTCTTTCTCCATGTAAAGTACAATACAATTGGGTTCCAATGACTACATTAAAATCACATCCTAGAGCAGCCTGCTTGAAATTACACCCAGGTGATCTTAGTTGGAGTTTTACATGTTTTCCAAATACTTCAGGCACATATTTACAGAACATTCCCAGTCTTCCTTATTCCCACAGTTGACATACTTTATTCCTTCTATTTCCAATTTAGGAGGCAGCATCTCACTGCTGCCCCCATTGTAAAGCTATTATTCAGCCCGAGAATATCTCTTGGGCATGTTGAATCAGTCCTCTCTCTAGCACATTCTCTCTCCCTCCCTCCCTCCCTCTCTCTCTCTCTCTCTCTCTCTCTCTCTCTCTCTCTCTCTCTCTCTCTTTCTCTTTCTCTCTCTCTCTCTCTGTCCTTCTCGATCATTTTGTCTAAAATCTACCTCCTCTGGTTCCCAAAATCCATGAAAATATAAAAATAAAGAACTTCGCACTTTGGGGTGTCAGGATCACCAGTCAGTCAAAGTAGATATTAGTTAAAACGTTTGGAGGGGGGCATAGTCTGATCCGAATATTAGTAGGAACTCTCCATCAGATGGTTTTCACAGATTTTTTACTTTGCAAATTTTACTTTGGTATAGCACAAATATAACTTACACATCACAATTTACATGGCTGGTTCATTTATTTCATGTTCTCTCACGATTCCAGCTGTTTTGTCTTTATCTCCTCTCTCACGGTGTTAGCCCGTCACTTGGAGATATTGGAGGAGGAATGAGACTGTGTTATAACACTGCACCCGGCATATAGTTGATCTAATGATTCAATATAGCAGGCAAGCATTGGCTTCCTGTGTCTAGACATTTCTCTTGCCAGTCTTCTCTAGATCTCACAGCTCTCCCTCCCTTTTCAGAGGCAAAAACACAAGAACAATCATTCAATTTGATGACACACAGTGAAAAACAATTTGACTGGACAGAGAAGTGTTAAGGTAGAAATGGGGAGAAGACTGTTTTAAGACCGGGAAGAGAAGAGGAAAGGGGATATAGGGCTCTTTATTCTGTTTTCTGCCTCTTCCATGCCTCCTACTTAAGATATCAGAAGCAAATTTCATTATGCTTCTGACATTATTTTCACTTGAAGTCTTGGGTCCTGGATGGAAGTCTGGAAATGCTATTTGGAAGTTAACTCTTCCTCCAGCACTCCCACATGCACACAGAGAAACCCAGACCCAGACATGACTGACGACTGGCACACCCACAGAGAAGCCACATGTGCACCTAAGAACACATGGACAGGCAGACAATAAAAACACCCAGTCACAGCAGAGCCACTCCAGCCACAGATGCCTCACTCTGCAGACAGCACACATGCTTGCATTCTCACACCCACACAGACACAAAGACCCACACACAGATGCCACAGCCACACCCTCAGCCTTCACTTACTCAGCTGTACCTTCCCCCCACAACCCTATTCGAACACAAAATGCTCTCTAATTAGATTTTTCAAATCAAGCTTCTCTCTATGAGCCTTGTGAAACTCAATTTCTGAACTGCTAAAACAAAACAAAACAAAACTGGCAATTAAGATACTGCTCACGAGACACTGAGGGAAATAACATTTGGGAAGTTAGATGAAAAGGCTGTCAGTACTAGTAATGCCCCCCTCAGATATTTCAGTAGACAGACACCTGAGTGATCTGAAAAGAATGACAATGCAGTAATTACTAAAGGTAAGAAAATTGTGACTAACTATGGAAAGAAAATGAACTTCAGAATCAAAGAGACTTACATTCAAATCTAACAAGGCCATTTGCTAACTGTAAACTTAGGCAAATAAATAGCTGAATACAAGTTTACTCAAAAATAAGATCTATTTTCCAATATTGTTAACAGAACTAAGTGTATCATAAATTTAAAGGTTGGATATGATGACTCATAGCTGTAATCCCAGCACTTTGGGAGGCCAAGGCAAGAGGATTGCTTGAGGCCAGAGTTTCGAGAACAGCCTGGATAACACAGCTAGACCTCATTTCTACAAACAAACAAACAAACAAAAAAATTAGCCAGCTGTGATGGCACACACCTGTAGTCCAAGCTATTCAACAGACTGAGGCAAAAGGATTGCCTGAACTCAGAAGGTTGAGATTGTGGTGAGCTGTGATCATGTCAGTGCACTCCAGCCTCAGTGACATAGTAAGATTTGAACTCATAAATAAATAAATAAATTGTGATTGCAGTGTTTGGTTTCATAAGCCTGTGCTTTATTTTTGCTATTAAAGTTGTTCCCAAAATTTCCTGTGAGTTCTCTAGGCAAAAGACAATGGCTTTGTTTTCAGATTAGCTATGCCGAAATAAGAAAGATTACATGTCACTCTTTCCTCAGGAATAGAGTAGTATTGGTAGGTAATATTTGATAAAGGAATTAATAAATGAGTAAATAGATGAATGCATGGAAGAATGGACAGATGGATGGTTTAACTGTATTATACATTTTTCTTAACATCCTCAACACTGAATATTGAATCTAGCTAGATTCAGTAGATTGTACTAGAGATTTCTCAGTCCAATGGGAGAGATACTTAGAAAAAAGTTCTAATAAAATGAGAGTAGTATCGCAAGGTTTGAGTAGAGCAGAGAAATAAAATAACCTCTTAGGAACAAGGAAATGACACAATTAAGTTCTTCGAAGCAGTAATACATAATCTAGATCTTAAAGAGTAAGGAGGAATTTGTTGGACAGCAAAAGCAGATACAGACATTCCAGGAAGAAAAAGCCTGGGCCAAGGTAGAACAGCATGGAAGGGATAAGATAAGCAAGCTGAAATGACAGAAGATAGAGGGCATGAGAACAAGCCAAGTGATAAGGTTAGAAAGGTGGTTTTGGGAACTAGTTTATGGAAGACCTTGTATAAAGAGTATCTTTTCTCTTTTTTTAAAAAAACTTGTATTTTAAAGATATGGGGTACAATAAGAAGACATTTTCTTTAACACAGAGAGCACAGGCAGTGCAGGGGCATGGTCAGATTTGTATTTTAAAAGGATCGCTATCACCCCAGGCTCTCCCTCACTGGTGCACCAGGAGGGAGACTGCCAGTTCCTGACTTTGACTCACCACTTCAGCACCTGGCAGGGCACTGCCAGCAGGGGCTGCAGAGGGAGTCCAGAGGCAAAGTCCCAAGGAAAAGGACAAGAGTGGCACCCTACCACCATCTTGAAGGCGAGGCAGGAAAGTGCTCCTACTCGCTCACCACGGAACAACAGACCCAATCTCTGACTGGTGGATAAACTACTCAGGGGTTGATTGTGACCCAGAGGGAATATCCTGAAAGCACAAACTTTGAAAGGACCTGACACATGTTGAGTTCCAGGCACCCCACCTGTAATCTACACCCAAATCTAGCTGCAAGACAAAGGGTGTAGCCAGAAAAGGACAATGAAGGACTCCAAAGAGATCAGTGGTGAGTCCAGGGCTGTCCCAAACCCCCTCCACCCCATCAATCCTCTGAACATCAGACCCACACAACTGGGCCACGACTGAGTGGGACAAACCCAGGCAGAGCCTGGACGTCAGTTGCAACAGGAGAACTCCATCCCAAGATAGATCTGGCTGGGGCACTCCCCATGAGTACACACCTGGGGAAGCGACAATCCCTCACCTCCCCACCGGAGGAGATCTCCCTGACCACACCAGAGTGGAAGGGGAGGATTGCAGCACCACCCACTTCCACTGCCCCTCCTCCTTCCAGGCTCTGGAGAGAGGGAAAGAGGTGGCTCTGCAGGAGAGACCCGATTAGAGGAACAATTATAGAACCTGCCACAAGAGGGCAGGGGTATTTTTTAATTTTCAATTTAAAAAAAAAAAAATTCAATTTTTTTGACTGTTTGTTTCTTCATCTATTTTTTTGAACATTTTCCTTTGTGCATGAATCTGTATGTGAGAGTTTAATCTGCTGTCCCCCATATTTTTTTCTTTTCTTTTTCTGTTTGTTCTTATATTTGTCGTTTTCTGTTTATGTGTGTACGTGAATGATTGAGTGTTCATCTTTCAATTGTGTTGTTGTTGCTGTTGGTTTGTTTTTGTTCTTTTGTATTTCTGGGGTTTTTTTTATTTTCATTTCTTATAGTTTAAGGTGTGTGTCAATATATGTGTGAGAGTCAGACCTGAATTCCAATTCCCCCCCCAACCCCCCCGGCCTTTCTGTTTTTCTTTATGCTAGGCATGTGTGTGTGTTTAGTTTTCTTGGTTTTTTGTTGCTGTTATTTGTTTTGTTTCACTTTGTTGTTATTCTAGTTTGGTTTTTTTGTGGGGGGTATGCATGTCTGTGTGTGTGTGTTCAATTGTTTTTTGCATTGGTTTCTGCTTTGCATCATCATACAGAGTGGTGATGGGGAGTGGGTCTCAAGAAACACATACCACAATAGGTGAACATTGTAATTTGCAAGTAGTTTCTGAATTCTAGAAACTTTATTTTATTCAAGTTTCCTACTTTATTCAAATTTCAAAAACTACAAGAGACAGCAAAGTTTCCCATCCACCATCGGATTTCAAAATAGAAGAAATCCAGAGCCCAGATCAGGAAAAAATAGAAGATTAAGCAGTCATCAGAAGGGAAAGCCTATCCCACTAATACTGAATAAAAGAACTAAAGAGAAAAACAAGAGATCTGTCACAAAGGAGGAAAAACCAGAGGACGACCTCAGGCAATTTCAAGAGCACCAAGGACAAAACTGAATATCAGACCTTGGTGCCCAAACAATGGAAGTCACCAAAAACTGGCCCCACAATATGACAAGGATTAGGGAATGGATGGAAAGAGTGAATAAGACACAAGAAAGAGAAGATGCAACACTGAAAGAACTTGTAACAGAGATTTTGGCAATAAAACATTTTACCCAGGAAATAAATAACAAGATGACTAACATAGAAAGCCAAATTAATCTAGCTGAAGAAAGACTATCAGAACTTGAAGACCAGAACATGGAATTAACTCAATCTGTAAAAAACATAGAAAGAAAACTCAGAAAGAAAGAACAAAGCCTGCAAGAGATGTGCAATTATATCAAGAGCCCAAACCTACACCTGATTGGTATCCAAGAAGAACAAATGGGGAACAACTTGGAGCAAGTATTCCAGGAGGTAATCCAAGAAAACTTTCCCCACCTCACCAGAGATGTGAACAGCCAAGCACAAGAGATATAGAGAACCCCCACAAGACATCAAATGAGAAGACCAATCCCTAGACACATAGAAATTTGCCTACACAAAGAAGGCACAAAAGAAAAAATCCTAAAGGCAGCAAGAGAGAAAGGTCAGACTACAGGGGAAAAACCAATCAGAATAGCAGCAGACCAATTGACAGAAACACTACAAGCAAGAAAGGCCTGAAACCCTATATTCAAAGTCCTCAAAGAAAAACAATTTCAGCCAAGAATTTCCTATACTGCCAAGCTCAGCTTCATCCATAATGGAGAATTAAAATCCTTCCCAGACATCCAATCCCTAAGAGATTATGCAGCTTCCAGATCAGTGTTATAGGAGACACTTAAAAAGGTATTAAGCACAGAAGAAATAAACAAACACCACACACTTCCCAATAGAACAGCAGAGCACAGAATCAACAGAGAATATAGCACAAAAAGAAACTTAAAAACACACACATACATTAACCCAAAGCCAAAAGAAAACAAACAAACAAAGAAAAAACTTTATAAGAACTTCATGACAAAACAAACAATCACATTTTAATAATCAGCCTGAATGTGAATGGACTAGATACACCACTGAAAAGACACAGATTGGCAAACAGAATAAGAAACCATGACCCAAGCATACTCCAAGATCAATCACATCCTTGGTCATAAATCAAGCATAAACAACTTTCATAAGGTTGAAGCCTTGCCATGCTCATTCTCAGACCACAGTGGAATAAAAATAAATATCAACATCAACAGCATTTCCCCATTCCCAAAAAGACTTGACAATAAACAGCATGATGCTGAACAACTACTGGGTCAATACTGAAATCAAACCAGAAATTAAAAGATTCCTGGAAACAAAAGAAAATGAAGAAACATCTTACCAAAACCTCTGGGATGCTATGAAATCTGTTCTAAGAGGGGAATTTATACCACTACGAGCACACATCAAGAAAACAGAAAGATCACAAGTGCAGAGCCTAACAAATCACCTAAAGGAGCTGGAAAAAGAAGACCACCAAAACCTCAACTTTAACAGAAGAATCTAAATCACCAAAATAAGAGCCCAAATATGGGACATAGAACACAAAAATATCATAGAAAATATCAACAAAGCAAAAAGTTGGTTCTTTGAAAGAATTAAGTTTGATGGACCCCTGGCCTGAATGACCAAGGAAAAGTGAGAAAAAGCCCAAATAAATACAATTAGAAATACAAAAGATCAAATCACAACTGATCCCAAAGAAATACAAAAGATTATCAGAAATTACTATATACACCTATATGGAAACAAACTTGAAACCTAAATGAAATGGAGAACTTTCTGACATCACACAACTTCCCCAGGTTGAAATACGAAGACATTGAGACAATAAATAGACCAATCACAACCCAGGAAATTTACTCTGTCATATGAAAACTACCTTAAAAAAAAAAAAACTCTGGACCAATGGCATTCCAGCAGCAGTCTACAAAACATACCAGGAGGAGTTGATATCAATCCTTTTGAAAGTATTCCAGGCAATTGAGAAAGATGGAATTTTCCCCCAAATGATTTTACGAAGCTAACATCACATTAATAACCAAACCAGGTAAAGAGTCAACACAAAAAGAGAACTACAGGCCAACATCCTTTATGAACATAGATGCAAAAATCCTCAATAAGCTTCTAGCAAATCAGATCCAAAAAAGACATCTCAAAAATCATCCACCATGACCAAGTAGGCATCATCACCAGGATGCAGGTCTGGTTCAACATTTGCAAGACCATAAATGTAATTAAATACATCAGCAGATGTAAAAACAAGAACCACGTGATAATATCATTAGATGCAGAAAAAGCTTTTGATAAAATCCAGCATCCCTTCTTGATAAAAACCCTCAAACATCTAGGTATTGAAGGAACATACCTCAAAATAGTAGTGCCATCTATGATAAACCCACAGCTAACATACTGCCAAATGGACAGAAACTGGAAACATTTCCCCTGAAAACTGGAACAAGACAAGGCTGCCCACTCTCATCGCTCTTGTTCAACATTGTGTTGGAAGTCCTAGCTTGGGCAATTAGACAAGAGAAGGAAATCCGGGGTATCCAAATAGGAAAAGAGGAAGCCTCTTTGCTGATGATATGATCCTAGATCTTAAAAATCCAAGAGAATCTGTCAAAAACCTGCTGACACTGAAAAGGGACTTTGACAAAGTCTCAGGGTACAAAATAAATGTGCAAAAGACAGTTGCATTCCTATGCACCAACAACAAGTAGGCAGAGACCCAAATTAAAAGCACAATCCCATTCACAATAGCTACACAAAAAATGAAATACCTCAGCATCCTCCTAACCAGAGAAGTGAAAGACCTTTACAATGAGAACTACAAAACACTGCTCCTAGAAATCCAAGAAGGCACAAAGGGAAAAATACTCCATGCTCATGGATAGGAAGAATCAACATTGTTAAAATGTCCATCCTACCAAAGGCAATCTACAGATTCAAAACAATAGCCGTTAAGTTACCAACATCATTCTTCTCTGACCAGGAAATGACAATACAGAAATTCTTATGGAAACACAAACAACCACAAATAGCCAAAACAATCCTTAGCAAAAGAAACACAGCAGGAGGTATCAAACTTCCAGACTTGAAACTTTACTATAAGGTTACAGTATTCAAAACAGCCTAGTATTCATACAAGAACAGGCACATACACCAGTGGAACAGGATAGAGATTCTGGAAGTAAAGCCTCAATTTCTCAACCAACTGCTCTTTGACAAAGCCTCCAACAACAACCACTGGGGAGAAGAGAACTTATTCAGTAAATGGTGCTGGGAAAACTGGCTGATCACATGCAGAAGATTGAAACAGGACCCCTATCACCATACAGAAAAATCAACTCTAAATGGATCAAAGACCTAAATGTAAAACCTCAAACTATAAGAATCTTAGAAAACGCAGGAGACACCCTTATGGAAATTGAAACTGGCAACCAATTCCTATTCAGAACCCTAAATGTCCATACCTTAAGACATAAGATAGAAATGTGGGACCTTATCAAACTAATAAGCTTCTGCAAAGCAAAAGAAACCATCAAGAGAGCAGGAAGACAGCCCACAGAATGGGAAAAAATATTTGCCAACTGTATATCTGACAAAGGCCTAACATCTAGGATCTACAAGGAACTCAGACGCACCAAAGGAAAAAAACAAACAGTCCCATTAAAAAGTGGGCAAAAGACATGAATAGACACTTTTCAAAAGATATATGGGCAGCCAACAGACACATGAAAAAGTGCTCAGCCTCACTCATCACCAGAGAAATGTAAAACAAGACTACATTGAGATACCACCTAATCCCAATAAGAATGGCTATCATTAATAAAACAAACAACAACAGATGCTGGTTATGATGCAGAGATAAAGGAAACCTTCTACACTGCTGGTGGGAATGTAAACTAGTGCAACCTCTTTGGAAGACAGTGTGGCAATTTCTGAAAGAACTAGAAATTGACCTTCCATATGACCCAGTAATTCCCCATTGGGAATATACCCGCAGGAGTCAAATCATTCTACAAAAAAAGATGCCTGCACATGTATGTTTGTTGCATCTCTATTCACAATAGCAAAAATATGGAACCAACCATGTTGCCCATCCAAGCTGGACTGACTAAAAAAATGTGGCATATATACACAATGGAATATTATGCAGCCATAAAGAAGGACAAACATACGGATTTGCAGCAACTTGGATGGATTTAGAGTTGATCATACTCAGTGATCTATCACAGAAACAAAGAACAGAGTACCATATGTTCTCATTCATAAGCGGACCTTGAACAATTATACTATAAGAAAGGGATTGGCAGTAGTGGGAAACTGTCAGGGGAGCGGGGTGGGATAAGCAGTTGAGGGAAACTGCTAGAGGAGGGAAGGGCATGCCTCATCAACAAAGGTATCTGCATAATCAATGTTTGTATACCTGACCCTGAATTGTACCCCACATCTTTATAATTAAAAAAAGAAAAAGAAAATAATAAAAAGATCGTTTGCACATAAACATGAAGCTGAATGTGAGTAGGAAGGGACTGAAGCCTAGAATATCAGTCAGTTTAAGTCTTCATATCATACTCAATGGTTTCCACAAGGCAGGGAAACAGGGTATGTAAGGAATGTAATATAGTTGAGAACAAAATTATGAGATAGATTCGGCAGGAATCAGAGAATTGATTACATTTGTAGAGTAAGAAAGATGAATTATAGATGACTAAGACTACAGACATATGAGATGAGACTTGGTAAATGTCGTTTCATTAACCTAAATAGACAAGCTCCAGTTATTTATTGTGGCATAATGATTTACCTCAATACTTAGTGGCTTGAAATAGCACAGTCATTTTATTATCATCTCTTATGGTTTTGGTGGCTAACTGGACTTAGTTGAATAGGTCTTGCTTGGAGTCTCCTGTGTTTTGCTGTCAGATGGTGACTGAAGCTGGAACCATCTCAAGGCTTCCTCATTCATGTACCTAGAGTTCATATTGGCTGTCAACTGTGGTCTCTCCCAGAGCTGTGGACCTGCATGTGGCTACCCTGTGTAACCTAGGCTTTCTGACAACATGGTGGCTAGGTTCCTAGATTCCAATGGTATGGATGCCAAGAGAACCAGGCTGAAGTGAATGGAATTTCTACTACTGAGACTTGGAATTTACATAAAGTCACCTCTGACTCAAGTCACTTTATGGTCAGGATAGTCACAAAGGCCCATCCAGGTCCATGGTGGGGACAAAGACCCCTAGCTCTCAGTAGGAGCGGTTACAATGGCACATTGCCAAAGGATGAGCTATATTACAGATGTCATCATAGGAAAACACAATCTGCCAATACAGAGAAGAGCAAGTCTGAGTCCTGTTTTAGTTGTGTTGCATTTCAAATGCCTACAAGACATGCAGATGAAGAAAATAAATGGGAAATAGTAAATTTGCTTTCGGAGTTCCAGAGATTTGAGATTTGCCAGGATATCTGTGGTAACGGAAATCATGGGAGTAGATGTTTTAGTTATCCAGGGAATACAGAAGAAAAAAGAGGGAAAGGAAGGAAAATCAATGGGAAAGGGAGGTGAGAGGGAACCAGAGGGAGAAGGGGCAAGGAGAAGGTAGAGAAGTTGTTTTCCTAGTGCTGGCAAAGTTCCACAAAATGAGACCAAAATAACAGAAATAGATAGTTTCACAGTTCTGAAGGCTAGAAATCTGAAATCAAGGTCTTGACAGGGTCGTGATCCCTCCAAAGCCTCTAGTAGAGAAAACCTCCTTGCCTCTTCCAGCTCTGGAAGCTCCAGGTGTTTCTTGGCTTGTGACAGCATAACTTCCATTTCTACCTCTGTCTCCATATGGCCACCTTCCCTCTGTATGTGTCTATGTCTACATTCCCTTTAGGACACTAGATATTGGATTTAGGACTCACACTACTCCAGTATGATCTCATGTTAGCTTAGCTAATTATAGCTGCAATGACCCTATTTCCAAATAAGGTCACACTCTGAGATACCAGAGGTTAGCCCTTCAACATCTATTTTTGGAGGAAACAATCCAGCCCATAATAAAAAGGGAGGAGGTGACAGAACCAGAACCCTAGGGATGTAAGCATGAGAGAGAAGGAAAGGGACCAGCAGGAAAAAATGAGAATGAACAATAAGAGAGGAAGATGTGACACATAGATGTGGGGATAGAAGAGAGATGTGTGAGGATAGAAGAGAGATGTGGTCAAAAAGTATTCACCTAACAAAAGGACTGAACAGCCTCCATTTGAGTCATAGACCTGGGAGGCTATTAGAAACTTTTGTGGGGCCAGACATAGTGGAGCGGTGTGGGGCAGGAGCTAATTTTCAGGACACTAACAAGTAAAAAGAAGATGAAGAAGTGGCAATAGGTTACAAAATGAGCTAGAGAGTTTTCACAGGAACTCCTTTAAGAAGTTTCTCCCAAAGTTAGCTCTAGTAATCCAGTCTTCCTGCTAGCTGAATTCCACATACAAATCTAAAAGGAAAACTTGAAAGTGAGAGGGAAAGGAAAAGAACATAGCTGTGAGGAGCATGCTGGGACTGCCATTTTAGGAATTTTCTTGTGGTTTCCCTATGTCTGTAGGAGTGGCTTCCTGGAAATGGCCTGGACCAGGATGAATGCTTATGGGGGAGCCATTCACTGGAGTGAGAGCTACAGAGGATAGTTCAGACAATGCAAAAAGAAAACAAGTGATTAACTTAAGAATAGTATCCAAGATTTGGAGAATGGAGAGAGTAAAAATGTCAGGAGGGAAAGGATGTGACCAGGGTTGGGCTTAATTGTTTATTTCCTTGATGCCTAAGGAGCACCCAAGCAGAGAGACCGTTCTGGGTAGCTTCCTTTAAAAGTGCAGTTTCTACAAGTAAGAGACTGGGTGAAGCACATGTTTTTCTTTTCCAACACTCTTCAAATATATGTTTCACCCACTAGATTCAGGTTCCTTGACTTTCTTGCTCTTCTCTGAAGCTCTTGCTTCTCTTCCATTTTATTCTCATACAGCTCTGCTCTCTTCCATTAAATACTTTCTAACTTTCACTTTTCTCTTATTTCTTTTCTTCTCCTCATAGTTGGCCTAATCCTGTCATAGACAACTGAAGGGATACCCTGTCCCAGTATCTTTATGAAAATATTGTTCCATTTGCAAAACAGAGGTCAGTAATTCCTCTCTTTGTTTTTATTTCCGAAGTCACAATGAATGACAGACAATAGACAGAAAAACAAATTGTGTTTCCCACAAAAGACAAAATAAACTAAAACATCCTTGAGATCAAGCCATGAAATGGATAGAAAAGACGAAATGGGAACTGGCATTTTGCAGGCTGAAAGCAGTTAGTGCAATAGTTCCTAACCTATCCCTAAAGAGAGACTGATCCTTTATTCTTTTTCTTTTTTTTTTGAGTTGGAGTCTTACTCTGTCACCCAGACTGGAGTGCAGTGGCCACTTCCGGTCACCGCAGCCTCGACCTGCTGGGCTCCAGCGATCCTTCTGCCTCAGCCTTCCAAGTAGCCAGAATTACAGGCATGCACTACCATGCCCGGCTGATTTTTTTGATTTTTTGTAGAGATGAGGTCTCACTGCCCAGGCGGGTCTTGAACCCGTGGGCTCAGCAATCCACTCACCTCAGCCTCCCAAAAGCGCGGAATTATAGGCTGAGCCACCGAGCCCGGCTTGATCCTTTATTCTTAAAATAGGTAAGAATTTTCATTTACAACTCTCTTCAGAGAGAATTTTGCTTTAATTGTTGCTTGATTATACATGGTACTAGTAATCCTCCTCTTAAATTGTTAATTACTGGGAGAAATAGGATAATTGTAAGTGGGTGGTAAGTCCACTTATTCCAACTTGTATGGGAAAATAAGTGGGATACTATCTTCAAATAATCAGATAAAAGAACAAATAATAAATGTGTTAGGAAAAGTAGCTTAGCACAAGTTATATAAGTTGTGTAACTATGCTCATATGAAATATAATAAGAGCTATATCTTGGGAAGAACAGGGCATAGTGACTAAGAGAGCAGAGTCTGGAGCCAGACTCTCTTGGGTCGTATTTTAGTTCTACTGAAGAATTTTATTCAACAGCTCTGCAAATCAGTCATGAAATAGGGAATGACCATAACAATAGCACCAAACCCATTGAGATAATAAGTCAAAATGAATTCATAAAAATAAAGGTTTTAGAATACTATCTGTCGAGCTGGGCTCGGTGGCTCACCCTGTAATCGTGCGCCTTGGGAGGCTGAGGTGAGTGGATTGCTTGAGCCTGAGGGTTTGAGACCCGCCTGGGCAACTTGGTGAGACCTCATCTCTACAATAAATCAAAAAATTAGCCGGGTGTGGTAGTGCGCACCTGTAGTTCCAGCTACTTGGAAGGCTGAAGTGGAAGGATCGCCGGGAGCCCAACAGGTCGAGGCTGCGGTGGCCGGGAGCGGTCACTGCACTCCAGTCTGGGTGACATAGTGAGACTCCAACTCAAACAAACAAACAAAAAAAAGAATACTATCTGTCACATGGTAACATTGTGTAAATGTTACTTATTGTGCAAATTAACTAAGTACCTAAATTAACTACATATCTAAAGCTATATAGTTTATTTTATTTTAAGTTAAGTGATGAAATTGTATGTACACTTATGTGTCACTTAGCAACAAGTCTGAGAAATGTCTTTAGATGATTTTGTGATTTTCTAAACATCATAGCGTCTACTTGCACAAACTTAGATGATGTAGCCTACCATATTGGTATTAAGTTGTTTGTGTGCCTTATATATTTTAGATATTAACTCCTTTTCAGATGTATAGTTTGAGAATATTTTCTCCCCTTCTGTGGTTTGTCTCTTCACTCTGTTGGTTGCCTTCCTTGCTGAGCAAAAACTTTTTAGTTTTATGTAATCCCATTTGTCTATTTTTGCTCTTGATGTCCATGCTTTTAGAGTCATATCTAAAAAAAAAAATCATTGACCAGATCAATGTCATAGAGCTTTCCTCCTGTGTTTTCTCCTAGTAGTTTCATAGTTTTAGGTCTTACATTTAAGATTTTAATTCATTTAGATTTTTTTTTTTAGTATGGTGTGAGTTAAGGGTCTAATTTCATTCTTCTGCATGTGAATATCCAGTTTTTCCAACACTGTTTTTTTTTAAAAAAGACTGTACTTTCTTCATTGTGTGTTTTTGCCATCTTTTGTTGAAAATCAGATGACTGTTAATATGTGAACTTATTTCTGAGCTATTTATTCTGTTCCATTGGTCTATGTGTCTGTTTTTACACTAGAATCATGCTGTTTTTGTTATTATGGCTTTTTAGTATATTTTTAAGTCATGGAATGTGACACCTCCAGCTTTGTTCTTTTTGCCCAAAATAGCTTGACTATGCATGATTTTTGTTGTTGTTGTTTTTATTTCATGCAAATTTTTAGAAACTATTTAGTTTAATAGTATTATTTTAAAATCCTAGCTTGTAAAAATATATATTTTATATACCATAATATATTTTATATAGCACTTAGCAAAATAAAACATTTTAAATCAAAGTGGCAGTTTCATTGAAATTATTTTCTATATACATTTTAAATTTTGAAAATCTAAAATAAGGTTTTTTAAATGTGGTTTTTTGTAAATGCTGTTTATTTTTATGCAAATGTCCAAAAATATAAACAGAATCTATTTTTTTCTTTTGTCTCAGAATTCTTTTTATATTTGTTTTTAATACAAGGAAATAAAATGAGGTTAACATTAAAAATGAAAAGAAGATTTATTTTAAAAGTTGGCTTAACAGATACACATGCTATTTTTTCCACAATAAAATATAGTCTGTATTTTGAAGGAACTGCTATCCTGATCATCAGACTTAATGAAATTAAAAATCCAGATCCTCCTCTACCATGTTTAAAGTATGACCTTAAATGAATCAGTAATCCATCCCTGTTTTCGATTGGGAAATATTTAGGTGATATTAAACCAGGCACTTCGGTGCAAGCAATGTATATCTCACTGTCATCATCTTTAAATGCTCTACTCACCTATACACATGTGCATACATGTACATGCACTCTTATATTATTAGACATGTATTCAGTAGCAGTAACCTAACAATGGCCTAAGTAAATATGGGGATGCCTATAGTAATTATGGGATGTCTTCATTGCTCATAAATTGCAATGCTTTCTCTCAAGGTTGCAGTGTAGTTCCTTGATCACAAATCATTGCTTCCATGTTTATTTCAACAGGAAGGGGGCAACAGACAAAACCACTGATGTCTCTTTTTATGTCAGTAAAAAAAAGACTTCCCTAGAAGTTAGAATGGCTATTATTAAAAAGACAAAAAATAATTTCTGGCAAGGAAAGGGAAAGGAGAGCACTCATACCCTGTGGATGGGAATGTAAATTAGCATAATAATTATAGAAAACAGTATGGAGTTTCCTCAAAAACTTAAAAACAGAACTACCATATAATTCGACAATCTCACTACTGGATATTTATTCAAACAAAAGAAATCAAATAGATATCAGCACCCCCATTTTTATTACAGCACTAGTCACAATAACCAAGACATGAAATCAACCTAAGTGCTCATCAACAAATGAATAAGAAACATGTGGTATATACATGATGGAGTACTATTCAGCCATAAAAAGAATGAAATTCTGTCATTTGCAGCAATCTGGGTAAGCCTGGAGGACATTATGTTAAGTGAAATAAGTCAGGCATAGAAAGACGAGTACCACATGTTCTTACTAACATGTAGGAGTTGAAAAAGCCAACCCCATAGAAGTAAAGAGTAGAATTATAGTTTCTAGAGATTGGGAAGGGTAGGGAGGAGAGGTACATAAGGAGAATTTAGTTAACAAATACAAAATAATAGCTAGATAGAAGGAGTAGTTCTAATGTTCTATACCCCTGAAGGGTGACTGTGGTTAACGATTATCTATTGTATATTTTCAAAAACCTAGAAGACAGGATTTTGAATGTTCCCAACACAAAGCAATGGTAAATGTTTGAGGGGATAGATATGCTAATTACCCTGGTTCAATCATTACATATTTTACACATGTATCAAAATAGCACTCTGTACCCCAAATATGTACAATTATTACTTGTCAATTTAAAATAATAATTTAGAGGCTTGGTGCAGTGACTCAAGCCTGTAACCCCAGTACTTGGTAGGCTGAGGTTAGGGGATTGCCTGAGCCCACAGGCTCAAGAACAGCCTGGACAACTTGGCGAGACCTCATCTCTACATTAAATCCAAAAATTAGCCAGGCATGATAGCCTGTGCCTGTAGTTCCAACTACTTGAAAGGCTGAGGTGGGAGGATCATCTGAGTCCAGCAGGTCGATGCTGGGGTGGCCATGGGCATGCCACTACACTCTTATGATTTAAAAAATAATTTTAAAATAAACATATCTCGAGTACTAACTTTTAATATCAAAATATTCTGCTTTTCCTTTTTTACAAAAAAGAATTTTCCCAGAAGCTCCTCTTCCCAGCTTCACACACACACATACACACATACACACACACACAGAGTGGATTTCCCATTAGTTTCATCATCCAGAATTGGGTCACATGACCACCTGTAGCTGCAGAAGTAGCTGGGAAAATGAGGTACAGGTTACTTATGATTGTCTTAGATAAAACACGATCCATCACTTAGGCCTAGACATTACTACCCTTAACAAAATTAGGGCTCTATTGGCAAGGAAAAAGCGAGTATAGCTATTAAGTAACTAATAATATCGTAAACTATCACTTATTGAGCACCTATTATGTAAAAGGCAATAGACCTAGTTTATATATATTATGCCATTTAATCTCCAAATCATTGCAAAATAGTTATTTGTAAATTTGTAAAAATAGTTATTGTAAATGCTGCTTGTTCCCTACTCCTTATAAATAAACAAGGGTACCTCACTAAATCTGTAAGTACCTTATTCAAATTTATACGAGTAATTGGAAGATTTGGATGGAGCTCATACCTTATATGAAGCTCACACTCTACAATATCATACTGCCTATAATCTTACCATCTATCTCTTAGCTATCACTAATTCTATCTTGCTACCCCTAACTTTGGTCTTAATCATATGCCTAGCCCCAAAAAACTCTGTCATGTGGAATCTTGATTTAGAAGACTGTACTTTGTCTTTATATTTGTCAAATGTCAAACACAGTACCTGAAACATAATAAGCATTCAAAAATACTAATTTCATTCCTCATTTCCCACAATTTTCTTACCCTACCTTTCTTTAAAATGAAGCTCCACAAGACTCTACCCAAACAGGTTTAAAAACAAAGTTTTCATTAAAATTTTGTTTTACCTATAAAGTAATTCTACAACTCAAACTCTAGAACAGCAAATCCAGAGAATACTGGAAGTAAGCATTTAGTTATTGTGAGAGACATCAAAATATTCTGTATCGCTCTGCAGAGACAGCCAAGAGAGCAAAACATTCATTTCTCCAACATTTGTTTATTGAGTACTTATTATGTATACACAAAGGTGAATAGGACAGATCAGATTCCTAATCTTTGAATCTCGTTTCTCGTGGAGAAGAATGGTAGTAAACACATAACAAAGATAATTTCAGAAAGTGAGAGTGTTATGAATAAAATAAAACAAGATAGTATGATAAGGAATAATCCATAGGCTGAATTTTATAAGATGCCTAGACAAGACTGAGCCCTGATTGCAAGGAGATAGCCTGGTCAAATGTGGGGGAAAGGAACTCCAGAGAGTGGACCTAAGGCCTTGGGGCAGGAATATTTTTAAGGAACAGAAATAAGGTCAGCAATGCGGGAAAGCAGTCATTGAGAAAGACATAAGAAATGAGATCTGAGAGGAATCTGTATTTTATTCAAAGTGCAATGAGAGTTTGACAAATTTTAAATAAGAAGCAAAGATAACATGATTCAGCTTAAAAAAAATAAAAACCCAAAACACGCTGGCTGCTGCCTTGGCAGGGTGCATGAGTGGAAGTAGAGACTTCAGCGAAGTGATCTGGCCAGAGCAGCACTGATGGAAATGGGATAAACATGGATGGATTCAAGATAAATAAACATTGTTATGCAAGTTACCTTTGGGGAAACTTGTTGTCTCATTAATTCCATTTTATTTTAGGTTCGCAACACCATGGTGTTTATCACATTCATATGCACATTCTCTGATGAACTGTGGCTACTATTTTCTTCTTAAATTATTTTATAATAAATGCCTCAGCATACTGACAAAATTCAGCAAGATATTTAGCATTTTCTATTTGGATGGACTGTATTTACAAGACAGTCCTGAAGCAGTCATTTCATGCAAATGGCCTCTGAGTTCAGAGCTCCCCTTTCCTTCCAGAAAATAAAAAGGTCAGTCTCATATCTTTTTATAAATACAGCCTGTCAGATGTTTATCTTTGCATAATTTGCCATAATGAGTTATAAGTTTTTCCTTTTTTCCTCTGAGTTCCTGAAATTTGTCAGGACAGTAGAAGTGAGATACTCCCAGAAACTTTGTTCTGGGTTTAATCAGTGTGTTCCTAATTGGAATTATTAGTACAATAAGTGAGGAGAAACACATGTCCCTTTTGGAACACTCCGTTGTAAATTTGCTGGGTCTGAATGCTCACTTCTTCTGGAAAAACCATCTTCATTTAACTACAGAGGGAGCTGATAATAGTGCCTGTGCTCCTTACAGTGAAATGCAGATGAGGATTGTTACCTGGCACTATCCTACTTTGCTATTTTGCTATCTAAACCCTTCCACTATGATTGGCCAGAATGTGCTTTGTGTGTCAAGGTTAAGCTTCTAAAATTATGGTGGAAGAGAGATGTGTAGTCCCAGAATGAATTTCTGTGTAATTGAATTTTCATTTTCATAAAATTTGTGTAAAGATGCTTGTATCCATAAGGTACGAGAGAAAACCAGGATCTAGCGTTATCTGGGTAATTGAATGACTAAAGCCAAAAAGGGGAAGTTCTGTATTTAGGAATCTTCAGAGAGTTAAAAACGGGCCATTCAGAGAGTTAAAAACGGGCCATTCCACAGGTGAACAATGCAGAGTGAACATTATCAGTTTCAATATCCAATTAAAACATTCTTGTGCCATCAAAGGAAAGGGAAGAAATCAGAAGATATTTAACATCTTTTAAATCTAGATATGCTTAACTATAATAAAAATGCATGCCAACTCCTTGACTTCTTGGCCTAATAAGTTCCAGGTATGGTTGTGAAGCCAGATCCAAGCTGCAGTGACAATGAACCAGAAAGCCTTGGCGCAACTGAAAGGTTTCTATTCTGAGTTAGTCCCAGCAGCCAAAACAATGATTTATAAAATGTTGGGGGAAACGGACTTTTGCTTCCAGACTTGACTTTCTAAATAAATATTAAGCATCTCCTGGTTATTAAATTTTGCTAAGCATTATCTATGTCATCGCCTGTTAACTAAACAAAAACAAAAAAAGTGAGTTGTCCTTAATTACTGTGCTGTAATTAAAAACAATACACTATATTAACTTTGTTTATCACAGGTTCCTTAATGTAGTGTGATTGTATGGCTTTAAATCTTGTTGGTTTGATAAATACCTCTGGAGCACTCAGAATCTCCAGCACTTACCAGTATTTCATTCCCACCCCACCTAACAATTGCTCATCTCTCTCTGACTCACACAGTTCGTCCTCCCTCCCCACCCACACACAGCAATGCTGCTTATGTAATTTGTCAACCTGAAGGCAGTAATAGATGTCAAGCCAACCATGCAGCCTTCTGGCAACCCAAACAAATCACTATGTATCTCTGTACTTCTCTCTCCTTTTATCAATGATTTGGGAATAATCATCCTGGTCTTCTACTTTGTTTTCATGCATTTGAAGGGCACTGACATTTGCAGAACATTGTAAACTGAGAAGAAAGCTGCTTATAAGTGCCTCGAATTACTATTTTCACATGTCTTAACTTGCCGTAACAAGGAGGAAAATCTTCACAACTTGGAAGGCTTTCTGAAAATTAGCCCCACTGCACCAAACCTTTGATCTTTTGGTCAAACTGTCAATCTCTTGAGAACTCAATTCTCTTGTGAAATTTCCAGACTGCTCCCAAAACAATTGGTTGCATAAGTTCTGAGAACCAGACCCGCAAAACTTCTCTGTGTTTTAGAAATTTCCCTAAATAGAGTTAGGTAATGATGGCACTAGCAAGAAGACCAAGGACCTGCAGTATCCTTTCCTTCCAATCATGCACAGCCGTCTGTTTTTCTTTCCATCTCCTCCTTCTTTCTTTAGTACCCCTGTCTGTTCCTTTCTTTCCTTCTTCCTGGCCTTCCCCCACAAACACTTCTGAGCCTTGGACCAAACTCTGACTTCACTAGCTTTGCTTAGGCCAGGCTTGCAGCTTCAGCTGTGAACAAAGGCGTTTCTGGGTTTAACTGAAATCCAGGTGGGACATCACATAACAGAATGGAGTGAAATTTTGATTGCCCAAGTGCTCCATGGACAGTTTTTCTCACATTGTTTCAGAATTTTTGCTACAGAGTCTTCTATGGGAGAGTTAAAAATGTGGGTTAAAAATATGTAACACCTCATGACAAATAATTGAAACAAGTAGTTGGCTTACAGTAAGAACTGGCTATTTTTTACTTTTCTGAAATGTAAAAAAACTGATTATTTTGCTTTAACAGCAGAGTTTATTTGCTATGTACATTGAAATGATTTAAATTATTGAGCATTTTTTATATATTTAAGATTTTGAAGTAAATTATGAACTGATTCTAGGAGCAATTTTAAGTGCATCACATTTATCAATATAAATTAACCAAGTGTGTTTAGAGGTTCCTCCATATTTTCTTTTCTTGTTTGTGAGAGTCTATGACATTTCATAAGTAGGATCCCCGTGTAAGCAGACATTAGGAAAAGCCATGAGGGCTGAGATAAACAGCTACAGTTATGCTCACTAAATTTACATATCTACAATGTAAACACATATCAAAACATCACATTGTACCCCCTAAATATTTGCAATTATCATTTGCCATTAAAAAGTTTAAGCCATTTACTTTTTGAAGAGCAAACAATATTTGTCAACAATAATCAAATTAAGTTTCTCTTCTAGTTAAAATATAATTGATCAGAATTCTTGACAATTAAAACATATCTAAAAAGAGCCCATCCCACTGCTCTCTCCCCATCACCAAGGTCTCAAAGAAGTCTCTGTAATAATTTCCACTCTCACTTCTTGCTGTACTCTTATTTCTTAACACTCTGGGGTAAAATGTTTGCAGACTATTTTGAGAGCTATATTGAACAGCTTCTGCAAACAAGTGTCCTCCACAGGACCACCAGGATGGTTTAATAGTGAAAAGAGGAGTTTTGTTAGTGATACTGGCTTCAAACCTGGGAGGGACAATCTCCAGCATGAACCAAAGGTGCTGTCTCTTCAAAAAGAGAAAGGTGAGGTAGGCTTTTATGTCTTGTGGGATCTGTATTACCCAACAAAGTCATGCATATTCAGCAAGTTTGGAGGACAGCTATATATATTTATGAGGGGAGTCCAGCATAGATGCAATAGGCAAACATATATGTAACTCATCCCATGTTCACTTTGGGGCAGAGTTGTGACATTAAAATGAGGTGAAATTTGTCCCCTAATGTCAAAAAGTGAACTAATGGACACAGAGACAGTTTGTGCACAATCTTTGTAAGTAGTTGAAACTGAAAAGGTCTGAGCTTGTTTATCAGGAAAGAATGTTTGTAAGGCTGATCCTCTGTCCAGTCAAAGTTGTAGTGGTCTGGGTCATAAATCAGAGTTAAGAAGAGTCTGATATTTTGCCTGGTATCTCCTACTGTTAGGGAATTCAGCAGGAGTGTGGTTTTTCTTGTAGCCTTGGAATTGAGGGATTTGCCATGTCAGCTAAGCCCTGACCCCTCTGCCCATAGGTTGACTTTTTGTTTCCTTAGCCTTAGGGTCCATTTTAGTTGGTAAAGAGGCATCTATTTGGGTCTCTCAGATCACACAGATATACTTACACAGAACCTTTCAGAAGATATGCAAACAGAAACTACTTCAAGGAACTCAATTTCTAGATGCTTGGCTTCTGTATCCACTCTTTTTAAGAGTCATCTGCCTAGGTGTTTAGGTGCCTTCCATTAACTCTTCACAGCCCTCTCCTACCACTTCCCTTTTTACGTAGTCTTCCACTTGACAAAATTCAGACACACCTGACCCCATCCCTTCTGGACCCATGCATTGACCTGAAATGCAACAGTCTCTAAGATATTAAACAAATAAACAGCTTAAAATATTTGTCACCTCATTAAATCAAAGCAACATAAACGCTTACCACCTGTCATACTAAGAAATATATCCCCAGACAATTTTTTAAAGTTTATTTTTATTTTAGATTCATGGGACACATGAAGATTTGCTACATAATGAACTTGCTTGCAGGTGAGGTTTGGGCTTCTAGCAAGCCCTGTCTCTCCCTGGTAGTGGACCTGGTACCCAGTGGGTGGTTGTATGCCCCTCATCCCCCTTCTTCCTTCAGCTTTGCCCAGAATTTGTTGTTCTCACTTTTGTGCTCCTGTGTCCAATGTTTAGGGCCCACTTATGAGTAAGAACATATGGTATTAAGTTTTTTGTTTCCGTGATAGTTCACTTAGAATGATGGTCTCCAGCTGCATCCATGTTCCTGCAAAGGACACGATTTTGTACTTTATCACTGCATAGTATTCCATCATGAATGCACAGCATTTTCTTTATCCAGTTCACTTTCCATAGGCATCTGGGCTGGTTCCATGCTTTTGCTATGGTGAATAGTACTGCAACAAACATGCTAGTGCAGGTGTCTTTTTGGTACAATGATTTCTGTTCCTCTGGGTATATTTCCAGAAGTGGGTTTGCTGGATCATATGGTAGCTCAATTTTTAGTTCTTTGAGAAAATGCCACACAGCTTTCCATAATGGTTGAACTAGCTTACATTCCTACCAACAATGTAGAATCATTCCCTTTTCTCCACTGCCTTGGAGTTATTTTTTGTTTTTTTAATGACAGCCATACCGACTGACAATTTCATTCTTGATATTTAAAAATCATAGCTATTATAACTTGTGTGTATCTTGGTCATTTGTATATAAAAATAAATGTAATGGTAATACAGAAGAAAATTGTAGCTCTTTGAACTCTAGGGCTACAGAAAACTTTAATTGCAACTACTGGGCTGAGTTAAAATTGTGGCAAAAGAAATTTAAATTTAGACATGAAATTTCTGACTGTGGAGATTATGAAAAAAACCAGAAATTTTTATTTAGTTAGTTTTTAGAGACAGTGTCTCACTCTACCACCCAAGTTGGAGTGCAGTGGCACAATTATAACTCACTATAGCCTCAAACTCCCAGGCTCAAGGGCCCCTTCTGTTTCAGCCTTCTGAGTAGCTAGCTAAGACTACAGATGTGTGCCACCAAGCACAATTATTTTATTTTATTTTATTTTATTTTTGTAGAGACAGGGTCTACTGTGTTGCCCAGGCTGTCTGGAATTCCTAGACTCAAGAGAATCTTCCATCTCAGCCTACCAAAGAGCTGGGATTGCAAGCATGAACCACTGCACTTGGCCTCTGGAATGGAAATTTTTAAATATTTGTTGCATAGGCATATGAATGGGTAATCAATACCAGATATTCAAATATAAAAATATATTACATTGATATAAAATTCTGAAAAAAATGGAATAAAAATCTAGTTTCAAAAAGAAAACAGAATTATAAAAAATGTCTAATTGTTAAAGAAAGATTTGTATGCCTTTAAAAATAAATGATAGTGGATATAATATTGTTGTGAATTCATTTACAAATGAGGTGACAGTTTCATTTTAAAATTTCAATGTATATGTACAAAAATTATGACCTTTGAAACAATATCCATTTATGATTAACCATTTCAGTTGTCAACTAAAAAATGTGGAAGGGAGAACATAGCCTGTCAAAATTCTCTTAAGGAGCATGACAACCACAAAGAAGATACTCGGTAAGGAAAATACTCTCTCCCTTGTGAAGCTTATGTTTCTAACAGAGAAATCAGACAGGTAGGGTAAGCACCATGTGGCATTTTTAATTCTCACAAAAAGAATATCCTCTTTTTCCGCCTTTCGCATGGAAGCTCTTGCAAACAAACAAATTAATAAAAACTCAAAGTAGTCTATCTTTTTTCTGATCTAAGTAGAGCTAAATTTCTAAAATGTCAACAAAGTATAAATGGATTCCACAGGTTACACTTATGTCAAAAAAAGCTTCCACTGTTTCCAAGTGAATGGATTAACCTTGTGCTTCCTGTATGTTCAACCAAGCCCCAGCAAAATCCTATACATAGCAGCGGGTACAAATGTCCTATCTAAATGAAGTCATGTTAAAATATCCATCACAGACAGACCTGAATGGGAAAAAGGAATGCAGTCAACAGGGTAATCTTGGAAGGAAGGAACTCAGACCTAGCTATGACAGTACACAAATCTGGGAGCTGATGGGAAGTATGTGTTATCTAGGGAGTGTGTGTGTGTGTGTGTGTGTGTGTGTGTGTGTGTGTGTGTGTGTGTGTATGTGTGTGTATTGAGGGTACGTTACCCTTGCACTGCCTACCTACTTTAATCCCGACAGTGAAGGATTTCTCAAAGCACAGGATGTCCCAAAGCTCTATACCCTAATTTACCTGATTTGCTTTTTATATTCCAAGTTTTGCTCTAACACTTGAGATGGGAACAGGGAACAATGAAGGGAAAGAAAAAAGATGAAACCTAGGGAGAAGTGAAAAAAATCATAATGAAAACCATGAGAGACTATCATACAACTTCTGTGGAAAGGAATTCTATCATTTGTTGGATAGACATAAAACAAATGGATTTTACCCTTTTCTAGCATTATTTTTTTTTATTTTAAAGATGTAGGGTACAATTCAGGATAAGGTAGATAAGTGGTCATCATACAGATAAAGTCTGGGCCTCCCATTGGTCCCCTCTTCACCTGGCTTGAGATCAGGTACACTTAATGATGCTATGTGCTACCCTTCCCCTGTCAGTGTACTGCTACTGCCAATCTCTTTCAGTAGTATTATGATAAGTGTTCAGGGTCCACTTATGAGTGAGAACATGTAATACTCAGTTCTGTGGTAGATCACTGAGTATGACAGACTCTAAATCCATCCAAGTTGCTGCAAAGTCCATAATTTTGCCCTTTTTTATGACTGTGTAATATTCCATTGTGCATATGTACCACATTTTTTTTATCCAGTTCACTTTCGATGGGCAGCGTGGTTGGTTCCATGTTTTTGCTATTGTGAATAATGCTGCAATAAACATGCATGTGCAGGAATCCTTTTTATAGAATGATTTGCATTCCTCCAGGTATATTCCAGCATCTGTTGCTTTTTTTGAGTTATTGATGATGGCCATTCTGATGAAGTTAGGTGGTATTTCCGTGAGGTCTTAATTGCATATCTCTGATGATTAGTGAGGCTGAGCATTTTTTAATGAATCTGTTGGCTGCTTGCATGTCTTCTTTTGAGAAGTGTCTATTCATATCTTTTGCCCACTTTTTAATAGGGCTATATGTTTATTTGTTTGTTTCCTTTCAGCACGTTTGAGTTTCTTGTAAATCTTGGATGTTAGGCCTTTGTCAGATATACAGTTAGCAAATATTTTTTTCCATTCTGTGAGCTGTCTCCTCGCTCTCTTGATTGTTTCTTTTGCTTTGCAGAAGCTCGCTAATTTGATGAGGTTCCACTTGTCTACCTTATCTCTTATGGCATGGGCATTTGGGGTTTTGATAAGGAATTGGTTGCCTATTCTAATATCTGTAAGGGTGTCTTCTGTGTTTTCTAAGATTCTTATAGTTTGAGGTTTTACGTTTAGGTCTTTGATTCATTTAGAGCTGGTTTTTGTGTATGGTGATAGGTAGGGATCCTGTTTCAACCTTCTGCATGTAGTCGTCCAGTTTTCCCAGCATAATTTACTCAATTGGTCCTCTCCTCCCCAGTGGTTGTTGGTGGAGGCTTTGTTGAAAATGAATTGGTTGAAAAATTGAAATTGTGCTTCCAGAATTTCTATCCTGTTCCATTAGACTATATGCCTGTCCTTGTATTCATGCCAGGCTGTTTTGATTATTGTAGTCTCATAATAAAGTTTAAAGTCTGGAAATGTGATATATCCCACTTTGTTCCTTTTGCTAAAGATTGATTTGGAAGCCGGGCTTGGTGGCTCAGCCTGTAATCCCACGCCTTTGGGAGGCTGAGGTGAGTGGATTGCCTGAGCCCGTGGGTTCGAGACCCACCTGGGCAGTGAGACCTCATCTCTACAATAAATCAAAAAATCAGCCGGGCATGGTAGTGCATGCCTATAATTCCGGTTACTTGGAAGGCTGAGGCGGAAGGATCACCGGAACCCAGTGGGTCGAAGCTGCGGTGGCCGGGAGCGGCCACTACATTCCAGTCTGGGTGACAGAGTGAGACTCCAACTCAAAAAAAAAAAAAAAAAAAACATTGATTTGGCTACTAATGGTCATTTATGTTTTCATATGAATTTCTGTATTGTCATTTCTAGGTCTGAAAAGAATGATGTTGGTAATTTAATGGGTATTGTACTGAATCTATAGATTGCCCTGGGTAGGTAGACATCTTAAGAAGTTGATTCTTCCTATCCAGTAGTATGGAATATTTTTCTATTTGTTTGTTTCTTCTTTGATTTATTTGAGCAATGTTTTGTAGTTTTCATTGTAAAGGTCTTTCACTTCTCTGGTAGGAAGATGCCACAGTTTTTTATTTTTATTTTTAATTTTTTTGTGGGTCTTGTGAGTGGAATGTACTTTTTATTTGGTTCTCTGCCTGTCTATTTGATATATAAAAATGTGACGGTCTTTTGCACATTGATTTTGTACCAAGACTTTGTCAAAGTCCTTTTATCAATGAAAGAAAGTTTTTGACAGATTCTCTTCGGTTTTGTTTTGTTTTGTTTTCACTCATAATAATGTAAACTTTATTGGTTTATTCCTCTGTACTTTTTTTAAAATTTTATTTTAAAGATGTGGGATACAATTCAGGGTTAGGTATACAAATGTTCATTATGCAGGTACTCTTGTTGATAAGGTGTGTCTCCCTCCTCCCCTGGCAGTTTCCACTACTGCTAATCCCACCCCCACTCCACCCCTGGTCATTTCCCACTACTGCCAATCCCTTTCTTATAATATTATGATAACTGTTCAAGGTCTGCTTATGAGTGAAAACATATGGTACACTGCTCTTTGTTTCTGTGATAGAACACTGAGTATGAAAGATTCTAAATCCATCCAAGTTGCTGCAAAGTCCATATGCTTGTCCTTCTTTATGGTTGCATAATATTCCATTGTGTATATGTACCACATTTTTTTTTTATCCAGTTCAGTTTCAATGGGCAGCACAGTTGGTTCCATGTTTTTGCTATTGTGAATAGTGCTGCAATAAACATGAAGGTATCTTTTTTATAGAATGATTTGAGTTCCTCTGGGTTTATTCCCAATAGATGAATTGCTGGGTAGTATGGAAGGTCAATTTCTAGATCTTTCAGAAATTGCTACATTGTTTTCCAAAGAGAATGAACTAGTTTGCATTTCTAACAGCAGTGTAGAAGCATTCCTTTCTCTCCATATCCTCACCAACATGTTTGTTGTTTGTTTTATTGATGATGGCCATTCTTACTGGGGTTAGGTGGTATCTCAACATGGTTTTGATTTGCATTTCTCTGATGATTAGTGAGGCTGAGCACTTTTTTATGTGTCTGTTGGTTGCCCACATCTTTTCTTTTGAAAAGTGTCTATTCATGTCTTTTGCCCACTTTTTAAAGGCATAGGATCATGTCATCAGCAAAGAGGGACAATGTAGCTTCCTCTTTTCCTATTTGAATACCTCTAATTTCTCTCTCTTGACTGTTTGCTCTAGCTAGGACTTCCAACACTATGTTTAACAGGAGGTGTGATATTGGGCAGCCTTGTCTTGTTCAGGTTTTCAGGGGAGATGCTTCAAATTTCTGTCTGTTTAGCAGTATGTTGACTGTGGGTTTATTGTAGATGGCTTTACTATTTTGAGGTATATTCCTTCTATGCCTAAGTGTTCAAGGGTTTTTACAGAAGGGATGATGGATTTTATCAAAAGTTTTTTCTGTGTCTAATGATACAATCATGTTGTTCTTGTTTTTACAACTGTTGGTGTATTTAATTACATTTATGATTTTGCAGATGTTGAACCAGCTCTGCATCCCAGGGATAAAGCCTGCTTGGTCATGGTAGATGATTTTTGAGATGTGTTGTTGAATCTGATTTGCTAGAATCTTGTTGAGAATTTTTGCATCTATGTTAATCAGTGATATTGGCCTGTAGTTCTCTTTCTTTGTTGGATTTTTACCCAGTTTCAGTATCAATGCGATGTTAGTTTCATAAAATGATTTAGGGAGAATTCTACCTTTCTTGATTGCCTGGAATACTTTCAACAAGATTTGTATCAGCTCCTCCTTGTATGTTTTGTAGAATTCAGTTGAAAACCATCTGGTCCAGGGCTTTGTGTGTGTGTGTGTGTGGGTAGTTTTCTTATAATGGATTTAAGTTCCTGGGTTGTTATTGGTCTATTTAGGGTCTCAATTTCTTCTTGTTTCAACCTTGGGAGATTATGTGATATCAGAAAGTCCTCCATTTCATTTACATTATCAAGTTTGTTTCCATACAGGTGTGCACATAGTAATCTCTGATAATCTTTTGTATTTCTTCAAGGTCAGTTGTGACTTATCTTTTGTGTTTCTGATTGTGTTTATTTGGACTTTTTCTTGGTAGCAGTTCTTCAGTCTTGTTTACCCTTTCAAAGAAACAGCTTTTTGTTTTGTTGCTTTTTTCTATGATATTTTTGTCTTCTATGTCCTGTATTTGGTCTTTTACTTTGGTGATCTAGATTCTGCTGAAGTTAGGGTTTTTGTGATCTCACCTTTCCAGTTCCTTTAGCTGATTTGTTAGGCTATTAATTTGTGATCTTTCAATTTTCTTCATGTGTCTTCATAGGCATAGGAATTCCCCTCTTAGCACTGATTTCATGGCATCCTAGAAGTTTTGGTAAGATGTGCCTTATTTTCATTTGTTTCTAGGAATCTTTTAATTTCTTTTTTGATTTCTGTGTTGACCCAGGAGTTGCTCAGCATCATGGAGTTTAGTGTTCATGTCTTTGTGGGTTTGGGGGAAATTTTGTGTTGTTCATAGTTATTTTTATTCCACTGTAGTCTGAGAAGGTACATGGCAGTATTTCAATCTTATGAAATTTGTTTATGCTTGATTTATGGTCAAGGATGGTCAATCTTGGAGTATGTTCCATGAAATGATGAGTAAAATGTATATTCCATGGTTGTTAGGTGAAGTATTCTGTAGGTATCTATTAAGTCCATTTTATCAAGTGTCAAGTTGAGGTTCTGGATCTCCTTGTTGATTTCTTTGCCTCAATGATCCATCTAGGGTTGTTAGTGCTGTATTTAAGTCCTCAGCCATGATACTGTAGGAGTCAATATCTTTTTTTAGTTTACTTAGTGGCTGTTTTACAAAATCTGGTGCTCCTGAAAACATGTATGTTTAGGATGGATATTTCTTGTTGTTAGATATTTCTTGTTGTTTGAAAACATGTATGTTTAGGATGGATATTTCTTGTTGTTAGATTGAATCCTTTATTATTATGTAGTGTCCTTTTGTATCTTTTAAATTTTTTGATAGTTTAAAGGTTGTTTTGTCTGATATTAAGATCACAACTCCTGTCTTCTTTTGTGTTCTGTTTACCTGAAAATTTGTTTTCCATTCTCTAACTTTGAGTCTGCAAGAGTCCTGTGTTGAGATGTGTTCCCTGGAGGCAGCAAATTGTTAAGTCATATATATATATATATATATATATATATATATATATATATATATTTTTTTTTTTTTTTTTTTTTTGAGTTAGAGTCTTACTCTGTTGCCCAGACTGGAGTACAGTGGCTGCTCCCGGCCACCGCAGCCTCTGCCTGCTGGGCTCCGGTGATCCTTCCGTCTCAGCCTTCCAAGTAGCCAGAATTACAGGCATGTGCCACCACGCCCGGCTGATTTTTTTAATTTATTGTAGAGATGAGGTCTCGCTGCCCAGGCGGGTCTCGAACCCGCAGGCTCAGGCAATTCACTCACCTCAGCCTCCCAAAGGCGCGGGATTACAGGCTGAGCCACTGAGCCCAGCTAAGTCATATTTTTAAAATCCAGTTTTCTATTCTGTCTTTTCAATGGTGCATTTAGTACATTGACATTTCGGCTGATTATTGAGATGTGAGAGTTTATCCTTGTCATGTGGCTCTTATCAAGTTCTTTGTTTTGTTGCTTTTGTTTGTTTAGTTTTTATTGGTTTTCTTTTGATTTGGGGGTTGATAAATATGTGTGTTTTTAACTTTGCAGTCATGATGCATGCTGTGTTGATTCTCTGTTTCCCTGCATTCTTGGGAGAAGTATGATCATTTTTTTTTCTTTCTTCTGTGCTTAATACCTTCTTAAGCATCTCCTGTAGAGTTGGTCTGGAGGCAGCATAAACTCTTAGGGATTGAACGTCTGGGAAGGATTTTATTCTCCATCACTGATGAAGCATAGCTTTGCTGGGTAGGAATTCTTGGTTGGAATTGTTTATCCTTGATAACTTTGAAGATTTGATCCCAGTCTCTTCTAGTCTGTAAAATTTCTGTAGATAAAAGTCTGCTGCTATTCTAATTGGTCTTCCCTGGTAGGGGAAGTAGGTAGTCTGATTTTTCTTACCTGTTACCTTTAAGATTTTTTCTTTTATACCTACTTTGTGTAAGTGAATCACTATGTATCTATGAGTTGGTCTTCTCATCTGATACCTTGCAGGGATTCTCTGAATCTCTTGTGTTTGGATGATCGCATCTCTGATGAGATGAGGGAAGTTTTCTTGGATAATCTCATGGAATGTTTGTTCCAAGATGGTCTCTGTCTTGTTTTCTCCCTTTGGAATGCTGATCAAGCACAAATTCAGCCTCTCTAGTATTATTTTAACTCAGACATTCAACACTCCCTAAAACATCACATTGTAAGTGACACTTACTGAATGTTCTAAATAAACCACTGAAACAACATTACAAATAACATCTGATTTCATTAGCTAATTGGCAGTATTACCCACTAGATTTCAGTGAAGAATGAGTTTTGAGTGAGATAGCTCTTCTCTAGTGCTCTTATAAAGATGGTGTGAGGGAGTCAAATCCTTTTCTTATATTTCACCTTGAAGGAAAAGTCACAGTGAAGTTAATGACACTTAAGCTTCTAGGTGATTGTCCAGCTACATAGCCTCCATCCAAGGCTCTAGAAAGTTATATTTCCTGGTTTTTGTAAAATTTGCAAAAGCAACATATCCTAAACAGACAGAACAGTCTGTTTAGACCACTGCTTCTTTTCATTCTGACTTCCTCTCACATGTTCTTCCCCTTCTGTTAGAGCTAGTGGTGTATGATGATGGTGTGTGCAGTCATTTTTGTGTATATGAACTTGTTGCTACTCATATTGGTGTAAAAATCACATCCCAGGACTCCTAGTGCTACCTGTGCTTTCCTTCCGGTTCATTACACAAAGCAGGGCTGGAGATCATATTGCAGTGTGAAAAGGTCAATTGCCCTGGAGCTGGGAGAACACAGGAAATGGATGCCAAAGGTAGAGTGAAATAGATAAAACCAGAAACCAGTCTGAAGACAATTCTTCAAGTCATCAGTTTCATGCACTTTTAGTCTCTCATCAATATTTGATTTTCATAGATTCTAGTCAGGATGGGAGTTTGCACCTGATAGGAATAAAATGTAGCATATACAAATATAAATATGAGGGGGAACCCCTCCAAAAAATTGAATTATCTTTTGGAGGGTGGGCCCTTGTAGTGCACTCAGAAATTTTTCCTCCAGGTCAAACAGTCAACCAAAGTTTTTATCTGGAAATTTTGAGAAGGTTGCATCATGATTTGCAGAAGAAACATCCTGAGTTGTGGTAAACAGGTGACTGGTTCTTCCACTATGACAAGGTACCTGTTCATACCACAGTGAGTGCTCAGCAGTTTTTGACCAAAAATGGCATGATCTCCATACCCCACCAGCCCAATTCACCAGATCTCACCCTAAGTGATTTTGGTTTGTTTGTTTGTTTCCCTGATTTAAAAATTTCTCAAAGGGAAAAGTTTTGTTGATGTGAAAAAAATGAAACAAAAAATGTTAGAAGCACAAAAAGTCATCAAAACTGACAAGTTCAAAAACTGTTCTGAATAGTAGAAAAACTGTCTCAATAGATGTATTGCACCAGACAGAGTACTTTGAAGGTGACTGAAGTTTAAACAAGTAAGAATACACGGTTTTTTATAACTAAATTCTGGTTTTTTTGGGGGGGGTCCCCCCTTATATGTTATAATTATCTTTTCCCAATTAAAGGGAGTTGTGGCAAATAGAATACTAGAATTATCACAATTCCTGCACTTGCAGAGCACAAATTGGAAACAAAACTAAAAATAACAAGTATGGCTGTGTAAGCCACAGTTGTATTCACCTGAACTATGAAAAATAAAAAGTAAATTTCAACTATGTTCAGGGAAAGACTACAATATCTTTCTATTCACTCTGTAGACCATATTACAAAATTTTCTCATATGAAAAGACTATCAAAGGGTGTGCAATCAAAAGTTCAGGAAGAAAGCATGGCAAGAAGTCAGGCAGTTAATTTATTTAAAATATTGTGCTATTTTTCTGATTTTGTAATGTCTCTAGGACTGGTTGATTTTTTTAAGTTATTTCTTGGGATTTCTTTCCTCATTCTAAATAAGTTATCAGTTGTGTTTCTTAATTCCTAGGAGTGTAGAAGCTTTATGCCTCACTAAACCCTACTTACCCTGTACCCTAAACTCACACCTCATCAATAGATTCTGCCACATTCTCCTGCTCAAAAGGCTATCAGGGGCTTTGACTCCTAGGTATTAGGAGCAATGAAGGAATCTCTCTAGTAATAGGTAAGAATTATGAATGTGCATTTAAAGAAAAAGTTCTTCAGCAGAGTTGAACAATGGCTCACTCTCTGGATTTCCAGATGCACTTAAGATGAAATAATAATGTAGAGCCAGTCTTGCCCTGCTTTAAATTAATCACTCCAGGAAGAGACATTAAATTTTTCAGACCACCGGTGTGCATAAACGCTTTAGTACCCTAGACCATACACCGTCTCTTGGTTATTTGGGACACAAGGAAATGTAAACTCAGCAAACGAGGCAGTTTTATGATCCATTTAAATAATCTGAAAAGGAAATTAATACTTTTATTACTTTCTATAAGTGAAAAACTTCCTTAAAATTCTTTAAGAGTTCTTTATATTATGGTGGGTTAGACTGCTCTGTCCAAAACATGGGTTCAGAGAAATAATGGAAGATTAGAGAAAGATGCCTGGTCACACAAATCAAAATGGAATAAATAACAAAAACTGTAAGACTAATTTGGAGCTAAAGAAATTTACCCCCAACCAAGCCAAGAAAATTCACTTGATTAGAAATCAGGCTATGACTTAAAACATTTCTTAGTCTTTTTTAATGATATGAATTTTTGCTGGGCCTAGTGCAAGGATGGAATGGGAGTCCAGAGAAATGTATAAATAATTTTATGTGATGATCCTACCCCACAACCATAACATCAGTACTTACTATGTGAGAAATATTCTATTAGTCAATTTATAAACACTGTCCACAAACTAAATCCTCCTAACAATCCAGTAGAAAAAGTTAAATTATGCAACTTTGCTAAAAAAAGGAAAGTAAATTTATTCCTCTGATCTCATTTTTTAACTATTTCTGCCTCAATCAGCTCCAGCCATGCTGACTTCCGCTCTGAAACATACGAAGCACGCTTTAGTCTCAAAGTCTTAGAATTGGCTGCTCCCTCTGCCTAAGACACTTTTTCATTCAAATGCCACCTGTCTCAGAACACTTCCTGAATAAACCTTTGTCCTTTCACCCTATTTTATTTTTCTTGTTAGCATATTACAGAGTTTTTTGTTTTGTTGTTTTTTTTTGCTTCCACTAAAATGTAAGAACCATGGGAGTGGGGAGTTGTTGTTCACTGCTGTATCCTTAGTGCCTACCCAAAGCCTGATCCTAGTCAATAATCATATATTAAATGATCGATTGCATTGATGAACAAATAATTTAACCACTATAAGTCTTCCTTTTATTAAATTAGCAGATACAGTCTCTGAATTGGAACCAGCTCTCTCAGACCAAAATCCATGCTCTTTGCTTTTATACAGACGGCCTACAAGCAAGGGGGACTACCATGAAGACAATTTCCTTATAAAGAAGATAGATAGATTCTAAGACTCCTTTCAACACAAATTTTTTTTAACAAATAAGTATGTATCTCAATGTTTAGGGAAGCAATTTATTTAGTTGGCTACACTGACATGTGGCATTGCAAAGATCCCTCTTCCTGCTGATTTTCTCCTTGGAATTGACTAGGCTTCTGGCCTCAAGTTAATGATCACTTAGTGTCCAAAAAAGAGGTTAAGGCAATAAACAGCCTGACCTCATTCCCTTCACTCTTTCCAATCCCCTGCCAGGATTTCCCTTTGGCCCAAACCAAGTGGAAATCAGAGGGCAAAGAATTCCTTTGCGTAGTCCTTACAAATAAATGCTTTAGGAACATTTCTAGCTGTTAATGTAATCTTACTGTTTCTGATTTTGGCCTCTTAGCCTTTCAAGAAGAATTTACCTGGAGGATTGACTTACGTTAGCTTTGATAATGCCTGCTTTTTCTTTCGTCAATGGAGAGAAAATGCAGGACTTAAGAAGAATAGCTAGATAAATGAAGACAAGGTTTGTCTCCTCACTTGCACTAGCGTGATCATCTATCTGCCTACAGCATCTGGCCTGGAGTCTTGACTTCACAGTTTACTAGATGATTAGAATTAGCATGTTTGCTGAGCATATTTGCTCTTGTGTAAATAAGGAAGAATGAGGAGAAAGCCAGGAAGTTAGCAGTACTGTGTGTGATGTGACTTCTCCCATAACTTCTCAGACGTTCACTAAACTCATGGCATATTTGGGGAAAGCAGATTTATGTGTGGATGACACAGGATGGATCCAAGGCAAGAAGACAGAGAATTCACAAAAATGGTCGTGATCGCTCTGAACTTGCATCAGTATCAAACTGAAATTTTAAATCAAATTGACCTAAGTCTCCAAGGGATAGAGAGTAGGACCCCAGCTGACATCTGGGATATACTAAAAAATATCTACATATTTTAAAAACTTCAATTCCATTTTTTCATAATCTCCATAGTTAAGAACTTTATGTCTAAATTTAAATTCCTTTTGCTGCGATTTTAGCTCAGGCTTGTAGTTGTAGCAATAACTATAATAGCTCCCAAGGTATGAGAATGGATTCAGATTGTCTGGGTTCGAACCTCAGTTATACTATGTACAAGATCAGGCAAGTTATGCAAATTATCTAAACTACAGTTTCTTCATCCATAAAATGGAACTAAGATGACTACATGCATCATAAGATTATTGCAAGCATCAGATATATTGATGTATACAAAAAAAAAACCAGAGTATCTAGCATGTAGTAAGTGCTCAATAATGTTTGTTATTAACATCATTACTATAAGCTAAGCACTGTACTGTTTTATATAAGTTATCACTTAATGCTTACAATAACCTCCAGAATTAGTTATCATAATCTCCACCTTATGGATAAGAAAATTAAGATGACAAAAATTTAAATAATAGCTATTTTATACATCTTGTTGCATTTCTTATGGTTCCAATGTGATCATGGAAAAATTCAGGTTTGAATGAATAAATAAATATTTCCCTCTGATACTTCACAGAATCCAGAAAAAGGAGAGAAATTATTTCATCTCTTAATTCTGCCATTTTTTAGTGTTTACTAACACTCTCAAACAAAGGATTTAAATGCCAATTTCACTGATGTTCAATTTTATTATTCTTTCAGAGAAGCAATGAAAATATTTATAGGAAAGAGATGTAAAGCATATTCTTCCCAAACTTTAACACCTTGCCTTCTCCCTTTCTTGGTTCTTCTACAGGTAGCCTTTGCAACATTTTTAAATCTATGCCAATTGGAACTAATTCTCAAACTAAATTAAATATACAATTTTGCAATTTCTGAACCAAATAGTCTATAAAAACTCTAATAAATAATATCCACTCTACTTCCTTTCCTCACTAGTATTATAAACTTATTTTCCAAAAAAAGGAATCTAATTTTCCTGGCACAATTTTTCCTGTAGAAACCCAAACTCAGGATTTCCTCACCCTTTGAGTGTTTCCAATTTTTTTTTCCTCAGAATGCATTTTGTTATTCCTCAAATCTGATGCCAAATTATCTAAATGGTACTGCCTAAAAATATTTTCATTCCCTGTTTTCGAGTTGGTCTCTAACTTGAAGTTAGTTTTAATCCCATCATAACAGCTTTACTCATGCCCATCCTTTTCATAAATAAAGAACGTTCTGCTGAGATAGTCATTTGAACATAGTGATAGTCAAATGTTCACATTCCCCATTTCTCACTGACTACTGACTCTAATCTTCTACTATTTTTCCAAGTAACTCTTTACTATCAAGTAGTTCTTCCTTTATTTAATTCACTGATGTAGTGGGAAGTAAGCCTGTAGTGGGAAGCAAGACATCTGGGGTGCTGTGGGAAGTAAATCTGTCTCGATCTATCTTCTGGGCCCTGAAGTACTCCCAGCTCCTAGACGATTCTGCTTTCTAGTTAGTCCATCCCATGATGGAAAGAAATGTACAACATAGTCTAGAGGAAGTATGAACTAAAAGATAAGTCAGGAGTATAGATCTGATGCTTCTATTATTGTATAATGTTTGGTGAAAGATCAACTTCCTCAATATTTCTTTTATTCAGCCTTAAGTGAAAGTGCTGTCTTCCTGCTTTTTAAAGATTATAGGCAAGTAAAGTGCTTTAACCTCTTGGTTGTTTACTTGAAATCTGATGAGAGTAGATTTTGTGTCCTTACTACACACACACACACACACACACACACACACACGGTAACTATGGGTAGTGATACATGTTATTTCATTTGATTATGGTGATCATTACACAGTGTATATGTATATCAAATCATCATGTTGTATACCTTAAATATATATAAATTGTTTTTGTCAAGTAACTATTTTTTTAAATATTGAGTTAGGGAGTTAGATCTATCCTAGATGACCTGGAAAATTTTCATAGCATTTCGAAAAGTAAAAAAAAGCAAGATATAGAGAGGTATGTATATAAAATGCCCCAAATTTTAAAAATGAAATAAAAGTCTGTGTGTGTGTGTGTTTGTGTGTGTGTGTGTGTGTGTGTGTGTGTGTGTGTCTGTATTTAAAGACGCAAGGTGAAGTGACAGTGGAGGGGCTCATCTAGTCTCCATAAACTGACCACTGACATTCCCAGCTTGCAGGGCTTTTTGCTCAGTCTCGCCATAGCATTTTTGCCTGGCTGTGGTATTCAACACTGCCGGCCACTTGCTCTTCCTAAGATGCTCTCTCGACTTGATGTCTGTGACAGTGTGCTCACCTGGTTTTCTATCTGTCTTTTAGATTTCTTCTCCTCTTTCCTCATTATGTGTACGACCTAAGGTGTATACCTTGTTTCCCCACAGTCAGCAAACAAGCACAAAGGCGAAGATACAGAAATGAGTGGCACCACTCACCTAAAAGCACGTGAGTGGTGCCACTCATTTCTGTATCTTCGCCTTTGTGCTTGTTTGCTGACTGTGGGGAAACAAGGTATACACCTTAGGTCGTACACATAATGAGCGTGCTTTTAGGTTGTTAGAGAGAGATGAACAAAACATTAGATAAGGGAGCTAAGGTGTTATCAGTGGCTCTGAGTTCCCTGAAGTATAGAATTCGTTATCTTTTCCTCCCTACTAAACATTTGAGAAAAAACTGTTGTGTATTCTTTGCTGCAGTATCTCACAGTATTATTTCTATCTTCCTGTCTGTCCTCCTTCGGTTAGGCTCACAGAAGCACAGATTTTCAGAGCCAGCATCCTTTTACAGTTAAATGAACTGAACCTAGAGAGATAAAGCAACTTGCCCATGATCCATGTGGCTTGTAAGTGGCAAAACACGACCAGGCAAGATCTCCATGATCTTATTGTTCCTATTGTCAGATTTTGTAGCAGTTCTTTGTGAGTTGAATTATTCTACGTTCATCCATAAGTAACTCTATACTTAACAAAATGATGATTTGGTATTTCCCTCCTGTTCCACAGAGGACGACAGCATGCCCTAGAGATCTGAAGGCAAAATTCCATACCACTCTCGACAGAGTAAATTCCTCAGGTTCCATGTCAGTTTGTGGAAGATTCGCTCTGAGAGCCAGTGACCTCAGGCTTAGAGAAGGGGTTCTGAGTCCATTAAAATTCATGCTCGAGTCTAATGGATCATATGGGAGCTGCTATAACAGGAATCATTCCTGAGGTCATACGGTGTGTTAACCCCCTTACTCCTCATCACAGTGATGAAGGCTCAGATAATTAGATTCAATGAATCCTCAACTGGAGAGAAAAGTCTACCTGGGAAGGGGATGAATGATCTCCCCTCAAGGTGTCTGATGCAGGAGACAGCAAAGAGGAGCAATATTGACAGAAACCTGATAATATTTGCTTTTCCAGTACTAAAGATAACACTCAGATGTTCTGTGACCAATTAGGGAACTGGAAGGAGATGAACAAGGAAGAAGAAGATGGAAGGAGGAAGAAGGGAAGGGGAGATGGGAAGAGAGGGAAGGAGAGAAAGGAAGGAAAGAGAGGAAAGAGGAAGGCAAGAAGGAAAACTGTTTCACTAAACTGATGCCTGTCAGATAAAAGAGATCACAGCTATAAATTCCTCCCAGCGTTTCTAATGGGATTTTAATACAGCATTTGGCCATCATCTTTTTTTCATTCCTTTAATGACATACATGCCCAAAGTATAGCCATGGAGCCTCTGAACTCTGTATATTTCTGTAATACACAAAGAAAACAGCTGTCACATCCATTTTAAAGAACTTTTTAAATACTTTGCAGTGAGGTCCATAGGCCCCGAATCCAAAGGGAACGGCACAAAGCCTGTCTGTACATCATCTGTGACGGGCCTGAATTCCAGCCAAGACAGACTTTTTAAAAAAAAATAATAAAATAAAATACTGTGTTTTTTTAAAGGAACATTATATTTTTAAACTGGAAATAATTGTATTTTGTATCTTATATGGCATCTGAAAGTGATTTAGTCAAACAATGTGGTTTCTGATTGGTATTTGAATTGGTTCCAGAACATTTTTCATAATAACCATCTTAAAGATCCCAATTATCTGATCCTCTTTCCCCCCTTCACATGGTTTCATAGGAGGTTTCCAGAGAAAGAGAGAAACCTGCAGAGGCAGGCAAGCCAGCTTACCCTGCCAAACAGTGTGCCCCTGCTGGGCTCAAAGGAAGGGGCCTGCTTGTTGTTCGAGCTGTCCAGGATGCATTTATGACTCAATAAAGGAGGCCTTGCAATACCAGAATAATTACTTACTAAAACAAGCCTATAAAACCAAGGGGTTGCCTCAACTAAAAGGCAAGCACAGAACTTTTTTTATCTCAGACTTAACATGTAAATCTAGTTAAGTGTATTTAGATTTCTATAAAATCAGCTCTGGGTGCAAAGGGATGGTTGATTTACCAGGTGGCCAGCAACATCGCCCCCAAGGCTACATAGGGTCTGAGGGAAAAGTGTTCCTGTTAAATGGGAAAGAGTGCTCATCCGTAATGAACCAGCCTTGTCTGACACTTACAGAAACCGTGGTGTGGCGGTGAAGGGGCAGAGTCCAGAGTCAGACGGCAGGATCTGAGGTTGGGCCGCTAGTGAGCAGCATGACCATGGCAGAGACCCAAACTCTGTGTCTCATCTGCAAAGCAGAGACAATATCTTATTTTGTGAGATCATTGGACGAAATTAATAAAATAATAGATGGAAGGGCTTCTTAGAACAATACCTGGCATATAATAAGGCACACAATACATGGTAGCTCTTATTATTATAAGTAATGGGATTTTTTTTTTTTTTGAGTTGGAGTCTCACTCTGTCACCCACACTGGAGTGCAGTGGCTGCTCCCGACCACTGCAGCCTCGACCTACTGGGCTCCAGAGATCCTTCCGCCTCAGCCTTCAAGTAGCTGGAACTACAGGTACGCGCTACCACGCTCGGCTAATTTTTTATTTATTGTAGAGATGAGGTCTCGCCAAGTTGCCCAGGTGGGTCTCGAACCCGTGGGCTCAGGCAATCCACTCACCTCAGCCTCCCAAAGGCGTGAGATTACAGGCTAAACCACCGAGCCCAGCTAGTAATGGGATTTATTATTGCCATAAAAATGTGTGTGTGTGTGTGTGTGTGTGTGTGTATATACACAATGAAAATAAAAATGTTTAATAATTGTTAATTTTGGTTTTCATTTTTTCTTTGGAATCTTTTATTTCATTTTATTTATTTTTAATTGACAAATAATAATTGAATATATTTATGAGGTCCAATATAATGTTTTGATCTATATATACATTGTGGAATGATTGAGTCTAGCTAATTAGCATATCCATTACCTTACCTATTTATCATTTTTGTGTGGTAAGAATTTATAATCTACTTTTATTACAATTTTGAAATATTCAATGCATTAGTATTAGCTATAGCCACCAAGCTGTACAATAGGCCACTATTTCTACAGTCTAACTCAAGCTTTGTACCCTTTGACCAACATCCCCCCCTTCCCCAGCATCCTGTCACTCCCACCCCCAACCAGCCTCTGATAACCACCACTCTACTCTCTACTTCCCTGAGTTTAATTTTTTGTGACAACATGGATGAGCCTGGAGAACAATATGGTAAATGAAGTAAGCCAGGCACAGAAAGACAAAAATTACATGATCTCATTTACATGTGGAATCTAAAAAAGAATAAATATTTTTGGAACACTAAGTGTCAGCACTTAGTGTCTGACACTATGCTAAGCATTTCAAAAAGCATGTCTTCCTTAATCCTCTCAAGGCAAAATTCCCATCCAAGTTGAAGAGTCTGGTAAGTAGCAGAAGTAGAACTAAGGTTGACAGATTTATCAAATAAAAAGAGGACAGTCAGTTAAATTTGAATTTCAGATAAACAATAAATAATTATTTAGAGTAAATATGTCCAAAATACTGCATGAAACACTTAAATTATAAACCCTAACTAGAGAGCGAGTCCCCAGATCTACTTCATCCAAAGTTCTTGCTCTTTCTACCTTCATGCACTCAATTACAATCAGAATATAACTCATTCTTTGTACATTTTATTTCCTGGAATTTTTTCCAACAGAAGCTTCTTCAGTAAGAAACAATCCAGAGATTGCATTTGGTTACGTGCTATAGTGGAAAGCAAACTGCAGTTAAAAGGTGGCAGCTGGGTATAGGACTAGCACATCAAGAGTTAGCACATCAAAGTCATGTGTTTCCCTGAAATTATGATCTTAGAGTACGACTGCAATTATGAAAAGCACTTAAAAACAAAGTGTCAAAATAACATTTCATGCTGACAAAAAATATTTTTCACACCATTACTTACATTGTAAGTTAAGATATTTTAATTTTTTTCTTAATGGCATAACTTGACAATCTTGACTCATTCATTCTATAAATATTACTGATTGTCTTTATGTCAAGGCACTTTGTAGATGCTAAACAAACAAAAACAGACACTGCTCCTGCCCTCATGAATTTACAACCTAGCAAAGAGCATAAAATATTAAATAAGCTCAAAGACAACTGTAGAGTTGAGACTATGCAAGATCTATGAAAGAGAAGTACATGAAGAAATGAGCCTATAATTGAGAGACTTGAGTTCAGAGAGAGCTTTCATAAAGGGGTATTATCTGAGCGAAGACCAGAAGGTTGAACAAGATTTAATCAGAAAATGTTAGTGGAAAGGTTACTAGCATATGCAAAGACCTTATGGGATCAAGGACCATGACAAGGATGAGGAATTAAAAGATTTAGTCAGCTGATGTGGAGAAGGTAGGCATAGGCAGTATTGTGGGCAGATAACACAGATGTGACATGTTAGTTACAGTAGACTCATCTGCAGCAACACATAGACCCCATGATGGTTCAATACAATAAGTATGTATTTTTATCTCATATAATATTCCAAGGCAATTGTAGGCCAGGGGTGGTAATGGAAGATCCAAGGGGATCCACTGTCATAGATTCATGCTGATACTACTTTGTTATCTTCAACATCTGGCTTGCAAAGTCATCATCAGTATCATCGTGCCAGTCACCTGGCAGGGTCATGAATAATGCATACCAGTGGTTTTCATGGGCCAGGCCCTAACAGTAGAGGAGTCTGGGAAATGTAAACCATCTATGTCACAGGAGCCAGAGACATAGGCATTGTTGAATAGCCTGCAATTCCTACCTTAAGCAAATGGAGCTAGATGATGCAGGACCTTATAGGCCTGGTTGAGGAATTTTAGTTTTATCTCAAGACCAAAGGAAACTCATTGAAGGGATTTAAGCAAAGGGGGTGACATGATCAGATATATATTTTGAAAAGATAGCTCTGGCAACAAATTGAAGAACAGACTAGAAGCATATCAGAATGACTGTAGTAAGGTCAGTTAAGAGGATATCACAGCAACTCAGGCAAGATATCATACTAGCATGGAACACAGTACTTGGTGATGCTAGAAAAAGAGAGAAGCAGATAGATGAAGTGATATCATGCAACAAAGCATTGACTTGGGAACAAAAGCAAATATGTAATAAGTCTATTTTCTTTGTTAAACTATTTTCTACTTCTTGTTTTCTCCTTGGCTCTCCTTAGCTCCCTTCACACCACTAGGCTTCTAGATCAGAACCAGTAACAATGAAGATATGAAAATCAACATAGAAAATTTCTCCAATTTGGACAAAGTTATCAAAAAGGCATTAAGGGCCTCTAGACAGAATCTATAGGATATAAATTGATTCAGCTCAGTCTGACATTTTTTAAAAGGTATGTAAAATAAAGTTAAAGTTTTTTTAAAAGAGTAATGTAATGTACATAAGACAGGGAGTCAGAAAGCATCTAGCTTGTGAGTTACTTTTTGGGTAGTTTTCTTGAAGAGGGAAATATACCTCTACAAGCTACCTCTTGGGATTTGGTTGAGGGAACAAATGCCAGAGAGATTATGTCTATGTAGGTACACAGTGGTTATGTTAACAGGGCTCCATGGTGTTTGAAGTTTCTATAATTGCTTGCTCAAACGATTTAAGGAGAACTTCATCAAAGTATGTGCACATAAAATAAAGGATTGCATGTTCAAAAGCCTGTTCATTTTTTTTCTTGTTTTTACAGCTACCTATTATAACACTAAGTGAAAGTTATTTGCCTAGTATAAAGGACTAAACAAACACAAGATATATATAAGCTTGTTATTCAGTGTGCAGTTTAATTGGAGAATTGAGAGCTTGGTAGTTGCTTTTACTGGTGTAAAAGAGGGAGAATACTCAACCCTCTGGTTGAAAATGATCTTTCTAGTGGCTTCTGAATCTTGTTTTTTCCCTTAGTCGTCTAACAAGCCAAAAACAGTTAAGAGGTAGTATTTATTAAATATTGGACACTGTTCTAACATAGTCATACACACACACACACACACACACACACACACACACTTATATCCCTCATCACAATCCTATCTGGATGGTACTATTGTCACCGTCTTCATTTTACAGGAAACTGAGGCACTGAGAGGCTAAGAAACTTGCCCAGAGTCACAAAACTAGTAAAAAGCTAGTAAATAGCTGAGGCAGAATTGAAACCCAGGCATTCTCACTTCAGACTTATGCTCTTTAACACTGCCATACTTCCTCTTTGTAACATGCTAAAGGCTGTATGAATAATGTGCTATTCTCTGCTCCTACCAAGACTATCCCAATTCTGGTTATGGCATAGTTTTCTCTAGAAGAATTGTCACTGACAGCACCCTGACTAAATTACTCCAATAATTACCACTTGCTTGGTACACAGTTATTAAAGTCAGGCTTGCAAGATAATCCCAGATGGGTGGGAAACCTGGAAAATTCCACAACAGACTGCAGTCAACTAGAGCCTTGCCCAAAAGGCAACTATGTTGCCACCACATAGTTACTCTGTGAGGATGAAGAATTCCAGGGTGCACCAAAGTGCAAAGATGAGGAAGTAATGATTAGGACCTTCCTTTTCTAGTGCCCAGTATCTTGTTGGGTGATTGTAGAGAAAGTAGTACTTGGACTGAATCTTGGAAGTTGTGTAGATGTTCTTTGAACTAGCAAAGGGGAAGCAATTCCAAGAAGAGCAAAGAAACAGAAAAATAGTAAAGAGAAAGCAAGGAACTGCAAGGGTCAGGAGAATAGAAGCCAAGCGTTCAAGGAGACTAGCGCGAGCCAGGTCATGGAGAGCACTGTGCAATTCAGTATCTTTATTCCTTGTATCCAGGAAGCCACTGAAGAGTCTTGAGCTGATGGGTGATACGTTTAGAATATTAGAAAAGGTATTGGGTATAGAGGAAAGGTTACAGTTTAGCTTTAGACTTTCAAGTTTGAGATACCTGCAGCACATTGAACAGAGATATTATGTAGAGAAACAGAAATAAATTCTATAGTACAGAAGAGAGATACGGACTGAAAACAGATTTGGGAGCCAAACCCAGTTAGCCAGTAGTTGAAGCCATGAACAGAAATGAGACTTTCCAGGTAAATACATAGAATGAGATGAAAAAGAGAATAAAGATTGGTACCCTGAAGAGCAGTCTGAATTTAAGAGTGGAGGACAGATGCAGGATGAGCCTAAGGCGAGGCAGCAAGACAGGAGAATCACATGAGCAGGCAACAGACATGCCAAGGGAGGAGAGAACAGTATTAAAAGGGTGTGGGCAGAAACATCAGATCTCAGAGGGATGACACGAGGTGAAGGCTAAAAAGTCCTTCCTATTTCAGCATAATGGTAGGATCAACTTCTAATCGCAAGAGGTAAAAAGCCAGCATGAGGTCAGGAACTAAAATGAAAGATGTCATGCAGAGGACTCTTCTGTGGAAGGAACAACAGAGGCAACAACGTGGCAACCATTCTACATTCTGTTCCTCAGCATTTCTCCAAGGGGCTGGGAAGCAGCACTTAGTTATACAACCCTTGTTTCTCTGACAGCCTTTCAGTTAGACACCCCCCCTCCCCCAGTTGTTAGAGTTTCATTTTAGATTCCAGCAATCCGTTTTTAAGGTTATTTTCCAAACCCCTAAACTAAGTAACATGATACATCGAACTGTCTTTTGGGATTCATTTATCTAATATATGACAAGAACATATGAATTTCCCAAAATGCAGGTCTTATGTGCGTTGGGGGCCCAGAGCCACTAATTGAACAGAGTCATTTCCATTGTTGTAAAATCCAGGTGATATCAGAGTTTGAAGGGGATTTTCATTTATGATTTTTATTTTCCTCTTTTCCTCTTGGGTTCATTATTTAGCTTGTTTCATAATATTCATGCAAGCACAAAGGCATTATTTAGGATGAGACCATTCTAAAGAACTCAGTGCTATAAGGATTTCCCCGTTTGCCTCTCACATTCCATGGTTTGTTGTCTCTGTCTCTTTCCCAATTGTTGGCATGATCTCAGACATGTCACTTAACTTCTCAGGCCTCAGTGGACTCAGCTGTATAAAAAGGATACTATACTAACATCTGAGAAAAGAAGGTTATAACAAAATAAGAATAATTAATTCATTAAAAGGCCTCTGAACAAGATACTCAATGAAACTATATTATTCTATGCCAGGGGTTGACAGACTTATTCTATAAAAAGTCAGATAATAAACATGTTTAGCTTCACAACAAATTTGGTCTCTACTGCAACCACTCAACTCTGCCATCGTGACACAGGAGCTGCTACAGACAATACATAAACAAATAATCATGGCTCTGTTGCAATAAAACTTTGTGAAAAACAAATAGCAAGCCAGATTTGTCCTGTTGGCTACCACTGTTCCAATCTTTAAAATTAAGTCCTGCCTATTGGGTATTATGTTTACTATCTGGGAAATGGGCCACCTGAGACCCAATCTCTACCACTACACAATATGTCCATGTAATCCTCTGAATCTAAAATAAAAACAGAAAACAAAATTAAGTCCTTCAATTTACAAAGTTGGACCACTCAGAATCACTGATTAAAATATTCATATCTGAGAAAAGGCAAATTATGCAGCTACTGCTAGCCATCATGTGATCTGAGTCACTAAATTTAACTCACATACCATAAGTGAGAAGAGAAAAAAAATGTAAGGTTTAATGTTTCATCAGTAAACAATCTTGTTCTCGAAAGGTAGGTGAGAAAAATCTACTAAAACTGTAGTTAAACTTAAAAACCCAGTGTGATCCATTAATGTAAACAGTAAGAAGTATTGAACATTTTTTGATAATAATTTCTAATCTTTGAAAGTTTCCCAGTCCCTGCTTAAAGACAGGGTTGCATGAATGAATGTGGAGGAGGAATATGACTTGTCGGACCTCAACATCTAAAGGAAGAGTCGGGGTTCTCAGGAGCAATATCCCCTCCCCTCTGTCTCTGGGGAACCTTGTCAAGAGGGTGCTGCTTGTCCCCCTGGCATCCAACAGCTGAGGTCTGTGGTCAGTGTAACTTTCCACCTAGTTAGTCTTAGCTTGAGTTTGGCAGGGCTCAGTAGTAACCGTTGGCTGACTCTGCCTCATCCCAGCTCCTGTTGACATTAGAGACCCCCTCTGAGGTTGGGTTGTGGCTCTCATTAGGCTCTCGCTTGAGGGGGTCTGTCTTATAGCTCCTGCTACAAAACCATTTCATCCCTGAACAGAGTGACAACCCCCTTATCAGATGTCCAGCTCATTCTGGAATCTGTGTATGCACATGGGAACCAAGCGTGGCCCCGGAAAAGATAGACCTCAGAGCTTCCTCTGCCTGAGCTCTCTGCATTCTCTGGTTGGTGTGACTATGACCCAGCTTGGTTGAATGCAGCCTATGAAGCGGCTCCCTCCCTAGTCCCAACCTGCTTCTTGGAGCTCACTATTTACTTGATGGTAAATGGGGAGAAAGACATCTGATGGTTTCTCTGCTTTACTCTCTCCCAGCTTCTCCACCTCACAATCCCTGGAGCCAAAAGAAGAGTGAGCTTCTCTTTTACTACCTCTGCAGCTTACTCTTCCACTGCCATGGAGCTGGCTTAGAGGTTGAAGCAGAAGAGCTAGAAGACTGTTTCCAGAGGGTGAGCACTCTAAGATGAGTTGTTCCTATGCCAAAAGGAGCAACGAAGGTGTTTGGGGAAAACTTTCTCGACAATGCCTGGCTGGCTCTCAAGCCTATTGTTCTATTCAAAATTTATTTTGTATGTCAGAGATGCCTCTGTCCTGTCTCTCTGGTTAAATTCCTTAGGAAACAAACTATGATTTTCCCTCAGGCTAATGGATATATGAATGAATTTGAAACCCTAGGATGAAGAACTTATATTTCATGAGATAGAAAGCGGAACACTTATTTCCAAAATATATCATTGCCAATTAATCGACAATCCATCCTAAACTCAATAGTTCTCTCTATGAAGACAGCTGAATAAAAGGAGTCTCCTGAGAGAACTGAGTTCGGAATAGGCTGGCATTGATACAGAGAGGGAGCAGAGTGTGCAAAGTGCGCCAAGGAGGCATGCGGAAAGCCCAGAGGGAAGACGAGGAAAGCTGCAGAAATGCATTTCGCAATGTGTCTAGGACCCGCAGAGCCAAATAGCCCAGTGGGGGATAAGGAGCTGAAGCAAGACTGAATCAGTGTGCAATTCAATGAAAGGTGTCAGGGAGCGGATTGAAGTAATGACCTGAAGCAACGATTTTGCATTATCTAAAGTCTGGAACGTAGAGTTGTTTGTTTTGGTTAATGACACCCAAAGACCCAAAGACGTAGAAACTTATACAGAAATTGGTCAAATTTTATTTAGTTGATTGTCCATGTGTGATTATCGAGACCGTGGGACCAGACTCAAAATCTAGGAAATGATGACAGTGAGGGGCCCAACCGATTGTTCCAGACAGAATTAAAGAGAACACCTCAAGAGAAACATACTTTAAAATATTTAGCAACTAAACAGAAAGTTCATATTTGATTGAAGATGGATAACTGCTTATCAAAAGAAATGCACACCTACAACTTACATACCATCTTGCTACCTACAAAGCCATGGAAAATCCATAGATAATGCGCACTCGACTTTGAAGTGTATTCTATAATTTTAGATGTGTATTTATTTTCCAAACTGTGTCATCCCCTGGCTGACATAAGTAATTTTGAACATGAACCGACTAGTACAGATATGGAAGAAGAAGTTAGTAAAACAACCCAACTTCACATTAAAATGCTCCTCAGAGATGGAATGCACACTTCATTTATTGACTATGCATAGGATTCACAAAACAATCCCAGGCAGTCGGAGATACAGAATAAAGATTATAATGATTCCTATCCTCAGTGAGATTAAGATCTAATGGGAGGGAAGTAAAATACATAAAATCAACATAAATGCATCCAGATGTACACAGCCCTTCCAAGAAGAAGATGGCGGTATGAAAGCAAGACATGGGATGATTAGTTGAAGGGTGGTTAGGTGAGCCTCAGAAAGATGTGCAAAGTAAATAGGGATGTTGTAATCAAGGTTATTATCAATGCACTTTTGAGGAAAACTCAAAATTACCACTAGGTTTAAGGCTGTGTAATTAACCCTTGTGAATTACTATTTCTCTCATAAAAAATCTAAATTACAGATGAGAATGCTTGCTATACTGTGTTAGCAAACATACGTATGAAGATACATGACGATTCTGACTTATGTCAGGCATCCACAGTGATGTGGATAGTACAGAATTTCCCTCTGCAGCCCACAAATGTTTCCTTCAGCCCTGCCTCCCTTCACCACCATGCAGCGTACGTTTGAATGAGTATGTGTTTGTGCACTGAGACAGCTGCAGGAAATAATACACCACAACCTGTTCTGAAGCCTGACATGAACGGGTTTTTAACTGTCTGCTCCCTTGGATCTTCCATTCTTCTGTTTCTCCAAGCCAGAGGAATCAGAAGGAGGATTGTCCACCTGTGGGGAAGGCTCATGACAGAACTTCAAGAAAGGAAGGAATTAAGAGCAGAGGCCAATGAGAAAGCATATCCTTTGTCCAAAGGGGAGCCAAAAGATATTTCCCATTAGAGAAAACAAGAACCAGAAATTTAAAAAGTATTAATATAGAAAAGTCTAGAAAGAACTTGGAAGGGCTCTGGAATTCCACGGGCTGCTGCAGTCATTTGCTTTGCCAAAAACCCACCCAGCAATTCTTTAAAAAGAAAAAAAAAAAGCCCATAGGGACCAAAAACACTGACTAATAATTTTTGAATCCATCTCCACAATATTATTCATCCCTGCCAAGGTCAGGTTTGGTCACTGCATGGCTGGAGGTCTGGGCATGCTGTTCCCAGTTTTATTTTTACAGTAGTTATGGAGCCTTTTATACTTTCAAGGGCCCTCCTGTCACTTATTACCCACCAGTCCAGACCACCCACCCACACTCCCACACACAATACATCCAGACACACCCACAAATACCCAGATGCGTTTGACCTTGTAGTGGTTCAGGGCTACACGAATACTGCTTGTTCCAAATGACTTTGCTTTACATGCTTGGAATTTCCCAAAATAAATCCGTTTTCCTCTCTAGGGACCAATCTGTGGATCTTACCACTAAGCAAACATTTATAGAGCACCTACTGTGTGTAAGGCACAGATAGATGTAGGGGCTAAAAGAAACTCACCAGGAGGTAGGGAAGTCTGAGAGTTCTACTCTCTTGAGGAGGTGCTTTTGTTTTCTTGTAACCACACGGTATGGGGAGGGGGAGTCCACGAGCGAGCTTGGGAGAGTATCTGAATCAAGAGAAGACCATGTCTTCCTCTCACCCATGCTTCCCCTTTCTCCTTTCCACCTTCTCTCTCTTCCCTCATGTTCATTGGTTCTCTCTAGCGCTTCACATTTTGTGTGTATATCTCTCTTCTCAGTCCTTTCCCTTTCTCTTTTTTCTAAGACAAAACCACCTCAGAAGCACTGTCCAACATGAAAGCTGCTGCTGTGCTTTTCCTGTTTCGGAAAAAACTCTTCATTAAAGTAGTCCCTGTGGCCATACGAAGTCTAAAAACATAAAAAGAGGGGGAAATGCTTGTCCTAATTCAGAAACCCTGGCTTTGAGGAAACGACATTCCTCCACATCCTCCACTCTGGTGGCGGCCTATCAGGAAGACCAGGAGGGAGGCCCTGCTGCCGCCTGCAGACCGCGGGCTGCGGCCCGGACCTTCCGCCTTCCCAGCCTCCTGAGCCCTGAGCCCTTGGGATAATTTATGAGGTGTCAGGATATTCTGACCACAAGGTCGGAATAGAATGGCCTTTACACTTCAGCTGCCATGAAAGAGAAACAATTTAATTCTGTTTCACTCTGGCACTGTCTGTTTTCACAATGAACAGGGGATTTGGGTCGCCTTGAGCTTATTTGTCTAAGCACAGACCAAAACTGCTGCTGAGACTTAAGATGTCTGAGTCAACTCTGGCTTCCTTCTCCTTCCTTCCAAAATACGGAAGGAGGCCCTGGCCTTTACTTTTGTACCAAAATGGGACTGGAATCCATGTCACCCAGGAAAGAAATTGCTGTGTGCCAGTGAATAAACCAGAATTCTTGTGTCTCTCCATCCTCCTCTAACTTTAGTGGGAAAGAGTGGTTTGAGTAAGTAAGGGGTAAAAGAGAGCCCTCGACTGAAGTCAGCAGGCCCCATGATCTCTGCCAAGTCATGGCCTTGAGTCTGAAGCAGTGTTTCCCTTGGCTTGGAAGCTCAGCCTCCTGGCTCCTCATGAAACTGCAGAACCAGAGACATTCCGCTGAGTAGCCTGAGCTCGGCCTGCCAGGAAAACCCCATGTCTCCTTAGAGAAATCTCAGAGTAGGAGTGCAATACTCCTTCACCAGCAGCCAAGAAGACAAACTCGAGGCAAGTCTGCTTTCTCAGGACTCCACCAACCCTTTCCTCTAAGTCAGACCGGGAAGGTCATTGGAAAAGCAGAACTGACAGATAATTTTATTATGAAACACTCGCCCAAAAAGCTCTCGTGACTGAGAGGGGCTTCCAGATTTATGGATCTGGAAGCAACAGGCCTTCCTGGGACAATTCATGTGATCTTATCTGTTAAACTCATCTCCTGGGATTTGGCCACATAACAGGCATTAGAAAGACAGATAAAATTTATTTTATCAATCTTTTAAAATTTAAATAAAGCTAATCAAAAGGAATGAGATAAACTTCTACATACTGATAGGTAATAATCTTAAGGAAAATTAAATTGAAAAAAGTAAGAGTTAAACACAGTGAAAATAAGATAGTGCCATGTATATAAAACAAGGCAGCAACATATACTTAAACAGACATAGTATAGGAGAGCTATACTATGAGAGGTTGTCTTCAGAAAAGAGAATTAGAAGTCTGAGTGTCAGAATTCAGATGATTTTCTTCTGGCTACATTTGGAGGGGGGTGCATTTTTTTTTAACAAGAACTTATATTACCTTTACAGGACAATTTTCAATTTAAAGAACAAAGTAAAATCCCAAGAATGGTAAAGAAAAAGGAGGAGAAAGATAGAAAGTAAATATTCAAGCTTAGAATGTAGCTTCATGCTGGGCAGCCAATTCTCCAAAACCACTCTGCTGAATTAGACCAATGAATTCTTGGTGGGAAGGGTAAAGAAGCTTTTGGATAAATGACCTCTTGAGTTCCCTTAATGGTAGTACTTAAATGCTTATGAAAGAATTCCTTAACTTTTATGTGGGTGAGAAGATTATTTCCCAAAAGAGGATTTCAGTAGGAGTCACTGGGATAGAGGCTCCTGCAATTTAACATCCACTAAGCCTCAGTTTCAAACAAAATGCTGAGTCAAGCTGGTTTGCTCTTCCATCTGCACTAATCAAAGTCTCTAAGGTTTCTTCTCCATGCTGCTTGTCCCAGTTAGAATTATTCTTCCCATTTCTAGAGAATGATATTGATTCACACCAGGTAGGTGTATAAGAAAGAACATTGGATCCAAGGTCAAACAATGTATGTTATATATTGACATGTACCAGCTGTAGCTGTATTAATATGGAATATCATTTGACCTCTCTGGCTTCAGTTTTCTTATCTGTAAAGAGAAAGATTGAATGTGATACATTACCTTAAAATGCCTTAAATGTGATAGGTCTCTGATTCTATAAAAATATAGCTATCCAGTCGGGCTCGATGGCTCAGCCTGTAGTCCCAGTACTTTGGGAGGCCGAGGTGAGTGGATTGCCTGAGCCTGCGGGTTCGAGACCTGCCTGAGCAACTTGGGGAGACCTCATCTCTACAATAAATAAAAAATTAGCCGGGTGTGGTAGTATGCGCCTATAGTTCCAGCTACTTGGAAGACTGAGGTGGAAGGATCACTGGAGCCCAACGGGTCGAGGCTGCAGTGGCTGGGAGCAGCCACTGCATTCCAGTTTGAGTGACAGAGTGAGACTCCAACTCAAAAAAAAAAATACATATATATATATATTTATATATGTTATATATATCACTATCTGGCTGCATGCAGATGGAGCTTAGACAATGCTGCAGGCTTGTCCTGGATTTTCACAGTTCCGCTTGCATCTATGAAAATACCTCCTGACTTATTTCTTTAAGGATTATGGATAGTTGGACTGCTGTCCCAAAGATAAGAGTTCACCACTAGATCATGAAAACAATGTTCTGAAAGTACCTTCTACCCTGCCATATGACAAAAAGAAGAAATTACTACACTGTGAACTAAGCCCCAGACGTATACTGGTATTGCCCTAAGACTTTGGATGGATGGCCTAATATCCATCCATTATCTGATAGGCAGAGCTGGTCACTGAGGGCTACATCTCTGTTTAGATGTGAAATGCCACCAAAAATGAAGGCCCTTCCTCTCTTCCCGTTCTCTATCCACTGTAGATGTCTGGAATATCAAACAGTACTTCATCCATGTCAGTGAGAGACAACGAACTCTGGTGGGGCTGCCTAGTAGTGCTAGCATGGTTCATGGAAGCCAGAAAGGTCAATGAGATGGTGAGAAAGAAAAAAAAAGACCTGCCAGGACAACAGCTCCCATCAACCCACTCTATTCTCAGAGGGAAAAGCTTAAGAACTCTGTTGGTTAGCAGCCAACCTGAAACATGTCTGCTTATTTCTCTGCAAATTTCTTCTCCTCCAACATGTTTCCATTCAAAAAAGAACTGATCCTCATCCCTTTCCCCAGTTTATCATTTCCATGTGTGTCATTTTCTCCTCAACCCTATAACACAGTCTTGATTGGTCTTTTCTATTAGCTATATTTTTATAATTTATAGCCCTGCCATGACTTTAGTACTTTGACAGAGTGGTGAAAACACAGACGCTAGAGGGGCAATATAAGTCTAGGAGTCAGGAACATGAACTTTGGTGCTAGAATACCTGGGTTGAGTTATAGCTCTGGGCTTGAGAGCTATAAGATGGCAGCAGGTAGAATGGATCATCAGTAGCCAGTAGCTTTGTATCTGCTGCTCAGGAAACTTGACCTCCCCAATCAGAAGATGTCGAGCCAGGGCCTGCTTTATTACAAAAATATTGTTGATCATTTAGAGAATTCTAACAATCAAACAATTCTAGTAATTGGCAATATGTCTAAAAATGAACTAGATTGGTGAAGGCTCTAGCTGGTAGTAATGTAATGAAATTACAGATTCAAGTCAATGAAAAGAAAAACATATGATTGCCAGGTTTTAAATATGTGGCTATGGTTATGAATTTGAACCAAGTTTATTAGTCATTGAATGTCTTAAAGGAAAATGGTTAAGGAAACTAGGATTTTCAGAAGAGATATTGACAAGGGACTATGTCTTCGCCCTGTGAAGCTACACTGCTCCATGCTAACTGAAGATGCAATCACAGTGGCCTTAGTAGACCATAAACTGAAAAAGGATCTTAATAAGGAAGAGGTAGATAGGAAATAAGCCAATGACTATATCTCCACTAGATCAAGTCAGTTGTTTTCCTAGTCTCAGCACAATCACCTCACATGTCAAAAAGCCCTTTATGCTATAACTACAGAGCTCAAATTATTGTTCTAATACAAGTGAAATAAAATTGATTAATTGTTTAGAGCATTTTGGTTTATATCATCCTACTTATATAGCCTTAATGCAATTGATATTTATTTTGAATTATGTGATTTTGACTAAGACACAGCTTCTTGATAAAATCAATAACGATTTCCAAAGAGTGCTTATGTTTAAGAGTAAAATTCCAAATTTTTCTGAATCTATTTTTAAGCAAAGAAATGTTATTAGATTTCTTGATATGATTCAGATATGCACAAATAACATTATTGGAAGAATGTAAGAAACCAACAAAAAAAATTTCAGACCTGCATTTTACTAGCTGTATAAACTTGGAAAAGTTCTTAACCTATCTGTGCACAATTTCTTCATTTGAAACATGGAATGACACTAGACTCTACCTCATAGTACAGTCACAACAGCTAAATGATTTAACTTATGTAAACTGCTAATAACAATGGCTGACGTGTAGTAAGCACTATATATTAGTGTCATCATCATCATTACTGGTTATCTGGAATATTGGATTATCCTTAAAGCCATTGTCATACCATGTTGGGTTTAAAAAAAAAAAGTAAGAAAACTACTTATGAATCTTTCAGACCTTTTCAGAGCCCCTAATTACATTATTCCTTTGTCATAACTGTAGTTAATTTTGTTTCTTCGTGTGCTGTGCCACATGTAAAGCTTCATCCATCTTCAGTGACATATACACTTATTTTCATACTTATACCTTCACTTGTCCATATCCACTTTCAGAAAAATAAAACTTGTTCTTTAATTTTGAATATTTCCCCTCTACTTTTCAGTTCAAAATTCTCCTGGTATTTAGATTAGAATACTAACAGAATATCTGGAAGTTTGAAAGAAATAGGCAAGCCAATATAATCTCTCTTAGGAAGCTGGCTTTCTTGCCATCTTTGTTTCCTTAAGGCAAAATATCCCATGGAGGTTTGCTCTCAGTAAAGGGAGATTAAGGGAGACATCTTTCCCCTGTGAAAATGGCTAAGATGGTATAGCAAACACTGTTCATTGCCTAACCAACATCCATTTCCCCCTTTACTTGCTAACTGAGCTCCAAATATGGTAGCAAGCAGAGATATTCCATTTTTGAAGAAGTTTAACTTCTTCTGTGGCCCCACTTACCATCCCATTCCACTCAGTGATTAGGGGTGCCAGGCAGCCCAGACCTGGCTAATGAAATGTAAGAAAAAGTGTGCAGGGAGCAGGGTTGGAAAAACTTCCAGAAGCCATTTTTTTAAGTTTAAAAAAATGGAGACTTTCACAAGGAAAAATTTTTTCCCTCTGTTCCTAAATTTAAATAGATAGGAGCTGTGACAGCTATCTTAGGCAGATTGAGGGAGACATGTGGTAGAGGTCCAGGAAACAAAAGCCAACATGCTGAAAATAGGAGAATAACAAAGAAACAATGGAGGACCTGGATGACAGCATTGAGCTGCTATACTGCCCTGAACAGTCTATCTCCAGACTGCTTTTAATAAAGCATTTGCTAGTGTAATTTGATCTTTGTTACTTGATAGCTGATCCTAACTAATACAAATGGGCATTATTCATTCATTTATTTATTCAATCATTCATCCTTGAGATCTAATAAATACATATAATAATTAGTTAATATTATTATATAATAATACTTTTCTATACTTCAGAGTATTAACATACCACTATTTTATTTCTTCTTTATAGATTTGTCTATTATAAAACTGTTTATTACATAAGCATTCTAATTGTCTTACCCCAATGAACCCCAAATTTTCAGAAGTACAAAATTATATTTTAGTCTCTCAAATTATAAACTTAAAGTTTAATTATAACTTTATTTGAATCTTTCAATCTCCGTCCTCCAATATTTTTCATTTTTCCTAGAGAAGCTAAAAGTGTGGCTTTGGAGTTAAAGAACCCGGAGTCAGATTTTCTAGCCATGTGAATGGGTAAATTCCTTGTTTTTTTCTGATACTTCATTTTCTCCTCTAAAAGTAATATCTAGATCTGTTACCACGATGAAATAAGATGACATGGGATGCTTCAGTAAACCTTGGCACACAATAAAAATTCAAAAAATTGTAGAGAAAAAAAGAAGGAAGTGAGGGATGGGAAGAAAAAGTGAAAGAGGAAAAAAGGGAACAGGAAAACACCAAAAGAAAAAGGAGAAGGAAGGACAAAAGAAGAAAGGGAGAAAGAGGCAAAAGAGACAGAAAAAGAGGAAGAAGACAGGAAGAAAGGAAAAGGGGGAATGGGGGAAAAGAATGGAGGAGAAATAGGAAAGTGAGAGGAAGAGTAAAGTGGTGATGATGATGATGATGATGATGATGATGATGATGACGATGACAACGCTGATGGTGATTAGTATTTTAATCGAGAGAACAACACCAAGAAACAGAAAGGCCAAAGTCTGTTTTAAAGCCTAGACAAAACCTTAATGGCATGTGATTTTTTCGCTCCCTAAAGCTTTGGTATTATATAGGGTGACTCTCTCTCAGCACTTTGAATCTAGTTACCCCAAATATCACTATAAAGAAAATTACTATTTAGTAAAAGGATTATAAACCTTGGGCAATAATGCTCATATTTCAAAGCAATGGTTGCTTCATTAAGATTCCAGTGCAATCAAGGAACTTGAAGAAGACTCTGGAGTTTGTTTTAGTTAAATAAGAGGCACAGCTCAATTAAATGAGAAAAAAATAAAATGAGTGGTTCATTAGGTTTCTTCTTTAATGACCAGGTGTTCTTTTTCAATGGTGATGGGACAAGAGAAAAGAGCCTTTCTTTCTGATATAAAAGAGAGGTCTTCTTGACAGTTGGGCTGATGGACGCTCCTGAGTTACTGCCCTGTTGAAGGTAAGTCACTTCCTACAGAGAATCTTTAAAAATGGGACTGCTTTTATGCAGTGGGTAAAGTGTAATGCAAATAAAAATAGGTGGAGAATTAGAAAGATCTCTCAGAGGAATTTCTAGGCCAACGCTTTTGTACTGCAACCGGTTCTCACCTGCTTTCAAAATGGGGCATGGGGGGTGGGGTCTTTCACTTCCTTAGGGGTGTGAGCTATCTGGCTTTTTAACTCTGAGGCTGAAATGTGTCCTACATCTGTAGCATGATCTCTGTTGTTATGAAGAACACTTGCAACTTGCCCTTCTGTCTGTCCTTCCTGCTCCATGCTACTTATACTTCTAGCTTTCATTAACATGCATGCAAGCCTGAGATTTTCTGATTTCCCCAGGTACCATATTTCCACTAGGCTCCTCTCCATCTGAGGTAGTATTATCACTAGCAACGATTTCCAAGGCACATTCATGGATATTCTGGTGTTTTCATCTTCCCTCTACAAAATTAGAGATCAGCCAAATGCTATCATTGTCACCATAATCCTCACCCTCTAACCCTGATGCCATTACCTTTGGCACTTAAGCTTTCACTTTGGAATCTTGTACCTTACATCACAATTCCAATAGAGTGACTTCCCCCAAGAGAGGCAAAGGAAGGAAACTCTTACATTGGCCTGAATTAATAATGGAGAAAGGGGAGAAGTCTAATCTTTGCAGTGCAGAAGATGTGTGCATTGTTTGTTGTGAGTAGCCCTTAGGGAGGGAGAGATTTCAAGTTCAACGTTTATGTGGCACATTTTTCCATTAGACAATATACTGTATGGTATTTCCCTTCCTCTCCCAACCTCGTCTCTTTTATTACTGCATGACTTCATCTCCCTGTGTGACTGACAGAGCCCATTGGACTCAGCAATGATAAAAAACATCTGTGGGAGAAAAATTGCAATTTAGAAAACAATTAAGTATATCAATTTTAATTCATTTAGTTGGCCAGAGAAAGAAAAGTTCTTTCAAAGAGGTAATTTGAACTACAGTGATCATGGATTAAAAGGCACACAGATCTGTTTTCTCCAGGTTGTAGTGTGGAGGAATATACCTTAACTCAGAAATCTAAATGTAGACATAAACCTCTATGTTGCAAATTTTAACAAAAATTAAACGACTGAGCATTTCCCTAAATTTCTAAGGTCTTCTCGTGTTTAAGACAGTCTTCTATTCTTCTTGAATTCCCAAGAACTTCAGAGCTTCCTTGAAGAATGTGTATTTCCCTCTGTCAAATACACACCATATGCTCATTTGTTATGAAAGCTCTATGAGTGAACCTTGGTTTACTGTTAAAGACCTCATCTGAAAGACTGATGTGTGTGTGTGTGTGTGTGTGTGTGTGTGTGTGTGTGTGTGTGTTTACTGACTTTCTCTTCCACTTTTCCCCACTAGGTATGTAAATACCCATAGATCCATCAGTCTGAAGTGCTCAGAATCTTTATAAACCATGACCTTACTTTTTATCTGCAAAACCTTAAAGAAAAAATTTTAATACCAATAGGTTTGATTCTAGATGCCTCCTCCCTTGCCATAAACATATATCTAGGTAAAAATGATAAACATTGCTCTCACTTACTGAATGTTTATCATAGAAACATTACTGTAATTTATGACTTTATTATAATATCTTTCTATTTGTCACATCAATCCCATTAAGTAGGCATGGTCGTTCCCATATTTTACAGATGAGAAATTGATGATCCTATTTTAAGACATTAAGATGCATACCCACAGAAAAGAGGAACGATTTGAACTCATATTTCTCAGCTTCTTGGGTTCATGCTCTAAATATCAAATCCAGAGAAAGAGCATCATAGGAAATAAACTCTGGGAAGTTTGATCCAGTGATAACTTTGAAATGAAAGTTTCTTGCCACATTTTGCTTGACCCTAAGTGGTCTCAACGAAACCATCTTCACTTATTTTCCCACTCTTATCCACAACTTCCCTCAAAGTTCATAGTACGTGTAAGATTATCAATGACACTGCTGAGGCTTTATTATAGCCCCCACTGAACATCACCAGCTGTGTGGTCTAAAAACCTAAAATCAAGATCCAGAAGCAGGCATTTTATGTTATCTGACTGAAAATTATTGATGCTCAGAAAGCCCCATTTGAGGAAGGAATCAGCCATAGAAAAAGTCCTAAAGGAGACGGCACTAATTTTCTCTTAAAGTCTGCCTTGGGAGCCAGCATAAAACAGACCCACTTTCACAGCATGTGTTTCATTTTGCCTACTGTAGACAGGGAATGCAATTACAATAATATCATGAGGCCATATGGAAGTGTGGGTTAGGGCATACTCATTTTGTAATGAGGCAGAGTTGACTGACAGGATTACTCAACAAGTGGACCACATTGGCACTACGAGGGCTGGAGACTTGGAAATATGAACAGAGAGCAGATTTAGTGTTGGTGAATGGATGGTAAAGCAGAGAGAAAAGGAATGTGTGGCTTAGATGGCATTTGAAAGGCAGAGGAAGCTGGCAGAGGAGCCACTGGTTGAGCTGTGGTTAAACCCAGGAGCCTACAGGCTACTGAAATCCAAAGGTTTACACTCTGCCAGGGTATGCGGGGGCTATCCTGCAGCTCAGGAAAGTCAGAAAATTGCTGGGAAGAGTTTATTTGACTTGAAAGGTAAAGGAAAGGGGGGAAGAAAACCCTGGATTCTAGCAGTAGAATACTTGGGCTCTGGAGAATTTCCCTGCTGTAGTTGAGAAATGGGGAGACCAATGTGAGCTGGAATGTTCAAGACAGACCTGTTAGAGGAGGTCTCTAGGTAGGATTTATGGTGTGATTAGAAGAAATCAGATGGCTTGCTTTTTAGAGGTGAATAATTGAACAATGTTAAGAAAGCAAAAGTGAGCATGATAACATCAAGAAAAAGACAACTGAAAATGCATCTAAGGGTTATTGTTATGGCTTGCATGTGTTCCTCAAAAAACATGTGTTGGAAACAATCCCCAATGCAACAGTGTTTGAAGGTGGGGCCTAATGGAAGGTATTCAAGTCAGGAGGACTTCACCATCATGAATGAATTGATGCCAACTGTAAAAAGGTTTGGTGTTGAGAGCTCAATCTCTTGTTCCAAACATGGACTTTCACCATGTGATGTGTTCTGCCATGTTATAGCACAGCAAGAAGCCCCTCACTAGATGTGACCCCTGGTTCTTGGACGTCCCAGCCCTCAGAATTGTGATCCCAATAAACTTCGACCCAGTCTGCGGTATCTATTATAGCAGCACACAAAATACTGAGACGATGACTGCCACCTATCCACTCATCCATCCACACTCCCACCACTCTCCCACCATAAGTACAAAAGGCAAAGAGGAAATTATTGTGTTGGTCTTGATGATAATAGGAACAAGACAGCTAGCTTCCTTCTTCTGGGTCAAACAGGCTTGCTGAGAAAGGGAAAAGTTGCTTATGGTATGTTGGTTTGAGTTTTCATTTGTATTTTTTGTTGGTTTTGTCTTGGTTTGAATTTAACTTCTTTAGGTCAGCTCAGGACAATGAGGTAATTCGGATTCAAAGGTATTGCTGTGTTTATCAGAACCATTTGTCATTGACTTTAAAAACAAGGCAGCAATTTTTGCCAAATAAGATTTCCAGTCTTTCTGGACTCTGCTTGTGCCAGAAATGACCCATGACTGTCTCAGAGAGGCAGCAGTCCTTCAGGTCATCAGGAAACCCTAGAACTCACCAATAAAAATAAAATGATTTTCCATGCAAAGTAAACAGATCCCTCCTGCACTTCTAAAAAGCCTTGGCTTCAGATGCTGGTGAAGGTTTGTGGTGGAGTTTTAATTAGAAGCTCATTCTGAGCGTGAGTATTATTCTTCAAAGCAAAACAGAACCCCCATCAGGAGATATCCAGCAACTTCGTTCTTAGAGCAGCTGTAAGTTAGCCTGCATTTCCTTTTCTCTCTTGAACTGAGTTTTCTTTCAGGGACCCATTAAGTAACCATGGTCATTTGGGAAATCCTCTGGGAGCCAAGCATTGGAGTTTAGACAATCTATTCTTACCTAGAGAAACTGTTTCTGTAGAATCTAGTCTGTCCTAGTTTTCTTCCAAACTGAATTTGGCTTTTTAGTATCAACAAATCATAACAGGCAGAACCTAAAGCAAGAGAATAATTTCCCTGGGCTGAAATGGGTTTGTCGTTGCAGGGATGAGCAGAAGATTTGTATAATAAAATTCTCTGTGTCAATTAAAGACAGAAATGCCTCTCTAACATCGTCTTCTTATTCATTAAACACTACTAAGTTTATTGGTAGACAGTCACAATCTAATGTAATATGTAGGGTGGCCCATTTAGGACAATCCCCTTTAACACAGGATAGCTTTAAGTGTGACTTATTTAAGTGGGTCACCAGATGTATTGTTAGGTTAGTCCTTCCTGGAATTGTGAAAGCAGAGAAGGCCTTCAGGTTCTGGGAGTGTATGTGGTACTTCAGGAAGGCTGGCTGAGCTTTAGAACTGTGTGAATAAAGAATCCATGAGGAAGCCTGGTAACTGGGAAATAAGATACAAGTAATTGAAAGAGGAAATGAGTTCAGTCAGTGTTAATGTCTTTGTTGTCACAGGGAAGATTTTGGATTTTTCATTTTGGTTTGATTTGGTTTGCTTTATAACTACCTTGATGGTTACATTTCATGTTTCATTCAGTAAATATTTATTGAGCATCTACTATGTGACAGCACTATACTGAATGTTGGGGATATGACCCAGAGGGAATATACTGAAAACACAAACTTCAGAACGACCTGATGAGTACTGAGTTCCAGGCGCCCCACCCCCTACCCTTATCCAGTGGCGAGACAAATGGTATAGCCAGAAAAGGACCAGAAAGAACTCCAAAGAGATCAGCGGTGAGTCTAGGGGCTGATCCAAACCCCCTCCTCCCCAGCAATCCTCTGAACATCAGACCCACACAGCTGGGCCACAACTCAGAGGGACAAACCCAGGCGGAACCTGGACCTCAGTGGCAGTGGGAGAACTCCATTCCAAAATAGGCCTGGCTGGGGCACCCCCTGGGAGTACATACCTGGGGAAGAGACAATCCCATACCTCCTCACTAGAGGAGATCTCCCTGACCATATGAGAGTGGAAGGGGAGGACTGCAGGCCCACTCACCACCACGGCCCCTCCTCCTTCCCTGCTCCAGACACTAAAGAGAGAGTGAAAGAGGTGACTCTGCAGGAGAGACCTGATTAGAGGAACAATTACAGAACCTGCCACAAGAGGGCAGGGTTTTTTTTCTTAATTTTCATATTTAAAAAAATTTTTTTTAATGTTTTGACTGTTTGTTTGTTCATCTATTTTTAAAATATTTTCCTTTTGTGCATGAATGTGTAAGTGAGAGTTTGATCTACTCCCCCAAATATATTTTCTTTTCTTTTTCTGTTTCTTGCTTCTTTTATTTGTCATATTCTTTTTATGTGTATATGTAAATGATTGAGTGTCCATCTTTCAATTTTGTTGTTGTTGGTTTGTTTTTGCTCTTTTGTTCTTCTGGGTTTTTTAATTTTCATTTTTTATAGTTTAAGATGTGTGTCAATATATGTGTGACCTGAATTCCATTTATTTTTTCTTTTCCTCCAGTCTTTCTGTTTTTCTTCTCTATTCACTTTATGCTAGGCATGTGTGTGTGTGTTTCATTTTCTTGGGTTGTTGTTGTTGTTGTTTGTTTTGTTTCACTTTGTTGTTATTTCAGTTTGTTTTGGGGGTGTGTGTGTACGTCTGTGTGTGTGTGTGTGTGTGTGTGTGTGTGTGTTCAATTGTTTTTTTGCATTGGTTTCTGCTTTGCATTGTCATATAAAGTGGTGGTGGGGAGTGGATCTCAGGGACCACATACCACAATAAGTGAAAAAGGTAACTCTCAAGTATTTTCTGAATCATAGCCCCCCCATTCCCTACTTTATTCAAATTTCAAAAACTGCAAGAGATAGCAAAGTTTTCCATCCACCATCCTATTTCAAAACAGAACAAATCCAGAGCCCAGATCAGGGAAGAATAGAGGACTGAGCAAATAGCAGAAGGGAAAGACTCTTACATTGACACTGGATAAAAGAACTAAAGAGGAAAACAAGAGATCTCCCAAAAATGAGGAAAAACTAAAGGAAGACCTCAGGCAATTTCAAGAGTACCAAAGACAAAACTCCTGAAAATTCAGACCTTGGTGCCCAAACAATGGAAGTCACCAACTACTGGCCCCAGAATATGACAGGGATTAGAGAATGAAGGGAAAGAGTGAATAAGACTCAAGAAAGACAAGATGCAACACTGAAAGAATTTGTAACAGAGATTTTAGCAATAAGAAATTTCATCCAGGAAATAAATAACAAGATGACAAGCATGGAAAGCAGAATTAATCTAGCTAAAGAAAGAATCTAAGAACTTGAAAACCAGAACAAGGAATTAACCCGATCTGTAAAAAAAAAAAAAAAAAAAAAAAAACACAGAAGGAAGACTCAGAAAGAAAGAAAAAGGCTACAAGAGATGTGTGATTATATAAAGAGGATGAACCCATGTCTGATTTGTATCCCAGAAGAAGAAAGAGAAATGAAGAACAACTAAAAGCAAGTATTCCAGGAGGTAATCCAAGAAAACTTTCCCCATCTCACCAGAAATGTGATCAGCCAAGAACAGGAGACACAGAGAAACCCATAAGACATCAACCCCTAGACACATAGTAATTCACCTACACAAAGTAGGCACAAAAGAAAAATCCTAAAGGCAGCAAGAGAGAAAGGTCAGAATACCTACCAGGGAAAACCAATAAGAATAGCAGCAGACCTATCGGCAGAAACACTGCAAGCAAGAAGGGACTGGAGCGCTATATTCAAAGTCCTCAAAGATAAACAATTTCAACCAAGAATTTCCTATACTGCCAAGCTCACCTTCATCAGTGATGGAGAATTAAAATTCTTTCCAAACATCCAGTCCCTAAGAGATTATGCAGCTTCCAGACCAGCTCTACAGGAGACACTTAAAAAGGTATTAAGCCCAGAAGAAAGGGAAAAAAGAATGACCACACACTTCCCAAGAGAAAAGCAGAGCACAGAATCAACAGAGAACACAGCACAACAAGAAACTTGAAAACACACACATACATTAACACCAAAGTCAAAAGAAAACAAGCAAACAAAGAAAAAACTGTATAAAAACCTCATGACAGGGATAAGTAATCACATTACAATAATTAGCCTAAATGTGAATGGACTAAAAGCACCACAGAAAAGACACAGATTAGCAAACTGGATAAGAAACCATGACCCAATTATCTGCTGCATCCAGGAGACTCATCTCACTACAAGGAATGCACACAAACTCAAAGTTAAAGGATGGAAAACAAGTTTCCAGGCAAATGGATCACAAAAGAAGGCAGGACTTACAATCTTAATATCAAAAAAAATAACTTTTAAGCTATCAAAAATTGTAAAAGATGAAAAAGGACACTACATGATGATAAATGGTTCACTCTATCAACAGGAAATAACCATCCTAAACATATATGCACCCAACACAGGAGCAACAGCATTTATAAAGCAACTACTAAGTAAACTAAAAAAAGATATGGACTCTAACACTATTATAGCAGGGGACTTGAATACCCCACTGACAGCCCTAGATAGATCATCAAGGCAAAATATCTACAAGAAGATCCAGAACCTAAACTTGACATTTGACCAAACGGACTTAATAGATACCTACAGATTATTCCACCCAACAACAACAGAATATACATTCTACTCATCACAACATGGAATTTACTTCAAGATCAATCACATCCTTAGCCATAAATCAAGCATAAACAAATTCCATAAGGTTAAAATCTTGCCATGCACAATCTCAGGCCACAATGGAATAAAAATAAATATCAACACTAACAACATTTCCCCAAAGCCCACAAAGACATGGACATTAAACAGCATGATGCTGAACAACTACTGGTTCAACACAGAAATCAAAGCAGAAATTAAAAGATTCCTGGAAACAAATGAAAATGAAGAAACATCTTACCAAAACCTCTGGATGCCATGAAAACAGTTCTAAGAGGGGAATTTATATCTCTACGAGCACCCATCAAGAAAACAGAAATATCACAAGTGGAGAGCCTAACAAGTCACTTAACAGAGCTGGAAAGAGAAGACCACCAAAGCCCCAACATTAACAGAAGAATCCAAATCACCAAAATAAGAGCCCAAATATGCAAAATAGAAGACAAAAATATCATAGAAAACATCAACAAAACAAAAAGCTGGTTCTTTGAAAGCATTAACAAGATTGATGGACCTCTAGCCAGAATGACCAAGACTCAAATCATTCTACGCAAAAGATACCTGCACAAGTATGTTTGTTGCAGCTCTATTCACAATAGCAAAAGCATGGAACCAACCATGCTGCCCCTTGAAGCTGGACTGGGTAAAAAAATGTAGTATATATACACAATGGAATATTATGCAGTCATAAAGAAGGACAAACATACGGATTCTGCAGCAACTTGGATGGATTTAAAGTTGAACATACTCAGTGATCTATTACAGAAACAAAGAACAGAGTGCCATATGCTCTCACTGATAAGTGGATCTTAAACAATTATAATACTAAAAGAAAGGGATTGGCAGTAGTGGGAAACTGTCAGGGGAGGGGGGTGAGATTGGAAGTTGAGGGAAACTGCTAGGGAGGGAGGGGCATACCTCATCAACAAGGGTACCTGCATAATCAATGTTTGTATACCTAACCCTGAATGGTACCCCAAATCTTTATAATAAATAAATAAATAAGCAAGCAAGCAAACAAAGGCAATGCCAATGTTGGGACTCAGAAAACAAGACTCCAAAATTAAGGCCTCAGAAGCAGCAGTTTTTCTCTGTCCTCCTGCTCTCCTGTCTCTCAGTCTCAATCTCCCCCTAGGTCAGCCATGGAAAAGGAATTCCTCTTCCCCAAGGTGAGTCATAGAAACTAGAACCTCTCTTCCCCAGCCAGTCATACAAAATAAAATCTTACTCTAACATCCTCTCCACCCCACTGCCTCTCTGTGTAAAAGCTGGCCATAAGGAAATAATCTGACCAACCTTGTCCGACTGTGGGTCATAAGACCTCCACTCCATAGAGGTTCCTGCCCCACACTCAGAATAAAGGAAGGTTGTTCAGAGAGGCCAAGAATCTAGATAAGAAGGCCGTGCTGAATTTTTCCACTCAGTATTTTAGTACTGGCTCATACCCCTTTTGTCCAACCATATTTCTACATGTCTGTCCATACTTGGTTGAACCTAAGCATAAAAATTGACAGTGTCCCCTGTATCTTTAGGTCTTAATTCTGAAGGTTCCCATGTCACATAAAACTATGATCAAAAATATTTGTAGGTCGTTTCTTCTATTAATCTGCCTCTTGTTATTAATCAGCAAGCCTTCAGAGGGCAAAGAGAAAGTTTTTCTTTGGTTTTGACACTTTCCAGAGTGCATACTCTAGAATAGAGCAATGAGCAAATATATCTATGGTATGTCACTAGCATATCATAGATATGTTGTCAGATATGTTGTCAGGTACTCTAGAATAGAGAAATAAACAAATATATCTATGATATGTCACTAGCATGTCATAGATATGTTGTCAGATACTGATAATTCTTTGGGGAAAAACACAGCAAGTGAATAGGAAAGGAAAGAATCAGGGAAGGTCTCTTTAGTAAAGCAGCTTTGTAACAGAAATCCTAATGAAGTGGAAAGGTAAGCCATGTACATATCTAGCAGAGGTAACAACAAATGCAAATCCCCAGACACAAGGGTGTGCTTGGCCATTTCTGGGACAGCAAAGAGTCCAGAGAGTATAGGTCCTCATGAGACTTTAGCTTTAGTTGAGCCTTCCTAAAGTTAAACATAAGAAAGAACAGTGGAATGAGATAGAACTTGGGTTACTCTTACTTAACAGAAAGTTGAAATTGAGGTAGAATGACAATAATTAACCTGCATCTGGTGTCCACAAACAAGTGACCATAGAGGGTGGTATATGGTTAGTGGGAGCTCAAAGGATGCAGAAAGAGAAGGGGGAGCTTCACCCACTGAAGCTAACTGGGTCAACTACTTATAGATCAGAAACCAGGCAAGTATTACTATGTCCTAATGCAGAGAGTGGCCATTTCCACACCATCCCTTATTTCAGAACCTACACAAGGTACAGTTGACTTGAGTGTGAAAACATTGTCATATCGATAGGGCTATCTAAAGTTAACCTGAATTAAACTTTCTGTATCTCAGAGAGTTTATTATCAAGGAAAGAAAAGGGAAATGGCATTTTCTTCAACATTCTCCATTTCAAACTCTTGGTACTTCTCCTTCCTCCTCAGTCTCTCCTGACCTGACTCATCAACCTCTCTATAGTTGGAGATGTTACCTCTAATTTTCCCATTATAAAACATTCTTTTTAAAATTTTTTTTTTTCTACTTTATTTTTTTAAAAGATGTGGGGTACAGTCCAGGGTTAGGTAAACAAATGTTCATTATGCAGGTACCCTTGTTGATAAGGTGTGCCCTTCCCCATGACAATTTCCCTCAACTGCCAATCCCACTCTCCCCTGCCTCTCTTCCTGGACAGTTTCCGACTACTGCCAATCCCTTTCTTATGGTATTATAATTGTTCAAGGTCCTCTTATGAGTGAGAATATATGATAATCTCTTCTTTGTTTCTGTGATAGTTCACTGAGTATGATCGACTCTAAATTCATCCAAGTTGCTGCAAAGTCCATATGTTTGTGTTCTTTCTGGCTGCATAATATTCCATTGGGTACATGTACCACATTTTGTTTATCCAGTTCAGCTTTGATGGGCAGTATGGTTGGTTCCATGTTTTTGCTATTGTGAATAGAGTTGCAACAAACATTCATGTGCAGCATCTTTTTTGAAGAATGATTTGAGTTCCTCCAGGTATTCTCCCAGTACAGGGATTGTTGGGTCATATGGAAGTTCAATTTCTAGTTTTTTCAGAAATCGCCACACTGCTTGCCTAACAGGTTGCACTAGTTTGCATTCCCACCAGCAGTTTCTTTTTCTCCACATCCTTGCCAGCATCTGTTGCTGTTTGTTTTATTAATGATAGCCATTCTCATTGGGGTTAGGGGGTATTCAATGTAGTTTTGATTGATATTTCTCTGATAATTAGTGAGACTGAGCACTTTTTCATGTGTCTGTTGGCTGTCCCTATTACTTCTTTTGAGAGGTGTCTATTCATGTCTTTTGCCTACTTTTTAATGGGACTGTTTGTTTTTTCCTTTCAGCACGTTTGAGTTCCTTGTAGATCCTATGTGTTAGGCCTTTGTCAGATATATAATTGGCAAATATTTTTTTCCATTCTATGGGCTGTCTTCCTGCTCTCTTGATGGGTTCTTTTGCTTTTTAGTTTGATGAGGTCCTTACTTGTCTATCTTATCTCTTATGGCATGGGGACTAGGAGTTTTGATCAGAATTGGTTGCCAGTTCCAATTTCTATAAGGGTGACTCCTGCATTTTCTAAGATTCTTATAGTTTGAGGTTTTACATTTAGGTCTTTGATCCATTTAGAGTTGATTTTTGTGTATGGTGATAGGTAGGGGTCCTGTTTCAATCTTCTGCATGTGGTCAGTCAGTTTTCCCAGCACCATTTTCTGAAGGTTCTCCTCTCCCCAGTGCTTTTTGGTAGAGGTTTTGTCAAAGAAGAATTGGTTGAGGAACTGAGGTTTTGCTTCTGGAATCTCTAATCTGCTCTATTGGTTCATATGCCTGTTCTTGTACCCATACCAGGCTGTTTTGATTATTGTAGCCCTATAATAATGTTTAAAATCTGGAAATGTGATACCTCCCACTTTGTTTCTTTTGCTAAGTATTGTTTTGGCTATTTGTGGATGTTTATGTTTCCATGTGAATGTCTGTATTGTCATTTCCAGGTCTGAGAAGAATGATGTTGGTAATTAAATGAGTATTGCATTAAGTCTGTAGGTTGCCTTTGGTAGGATGGACATAAAACAATGTTAATTCTTCTTATTCATGAGCATGGAATGTTTTTCCATTTGTTTGTGTCTTCTTGGATTTCTTTGAGCAGTGTTTTGTGGTTCTCATTGTAAAGGTCTTTCACTTCTCTGGTTAGGAAAATGCCGAGGTATTTTTTTTCTTTTTTTCTTTTCTTTTTTTTTTTTTTTGTGGCTAATGTGAATGGAATTGTGCATTTTATTTGGTTCTTTGTCTGCTTGTTGTTAGTGTATAAAAATGAAACTTTCTTTTGTAAATTTGTTTTGTAGCCAAAGTCCTTTATCAGTGCAAGTAGGTTGTTGACAGATTCTCTTGGATTTTCAAGGTATAGGATCATATCATCAGCAGAGAGGGATAACTTGACTTCCTCTTTTCCCATTTGGATACCCCTAATCTCCTTCTCTTGTCTAATTGCTCTAGCTAGTACTTCCAACACAATGTTGAACAAGAGGGGTGAGAGTGGGCAGCCTTGTCTTTTTCTAGTTTTCGGGGGAAATGTTTCCAGTTTCTGTTCATTTAGCAATGTGTTTATCATAGATGGCACTTACTATTTTGAGCTATGAAATTTCTATGCCTAGGTGTTAGATGGTTTTTTTTTTTTTATCAAGAAGACATGCTAGATTTTATCAAAAGTTTTTTCTGCATCTAATGGTATAATCATGTGGTTCTTGCTTTTAAATCTATTGATGTATTTAATTACATTTATGGTCTTGTGAATGTTGAACCAGCTCTGCATCCTGGGGATGAAGCCTACTTGGTCATGGTGGATGACTTCTGAGATGTGTCGTTGGATGCCATTTGCTAGAATCTTGTTGAGGATTTTTGCATCCATGTTCATAAGGGATATTGACCTGTAGTTCTCTTTTTTAATTGGATCTTTACCCAGTTTGGGTATCAGTGTGATGTTAGCTTTGTAAAATGATTTGGGGCAAATTTCATCTCTCTCAATTGCCTGGAATACATTCAATAGGATTGGTATCAGCTCCTCCTTGTACATGTTGTAGAATTCTGATGGAAAGCCATCTGGTCCAGGGCTTTGTTTTTGGTTTTTGGTTTTTGTAGTTAGTTTTCTTATTACAGAGTCAGTTTTCTGGGCTATTATTGATCTGTTTAGTGTCTCAATATCTTCTTGTTTCAACCTTGGGAGGTTGTGTGATGTCAGAAATGCCTCCATTTTATTTAGGTTATCAAGTTTGTTTCCATACAGGTGTGAATAATCTTCTGTATTTCTTCAGGGTCAGCCGTGATTTGAGCTTTTATATTTCTGATTGTGTTTATTTGGGCTTTTTCTCTCTTTTTATTGGTCATTCTGGCTAGAGGTCCATCAATCTTGTTAATTCTTTCAAAGAAACAGCTTTTTCTTTTGTTGATGTTTTCTATGATATTTTTGTCTTCTATATCACATATTTTGGCTCTTACTTTGATGATCTGGATCCTTCTGCTAAAGTTAGGGTTTTGTGGTCTTGCCTTTCTAGCTCCCTTAGGTGATTTGTTAGTCTGTTAACTTGTGATCTTCCCATTTTCTTTTCTTTTTTTTGAGTTGGAGTCTCACTCCATCACCCAGGCTGGATGCAGTGACACACTCACAGTCACCCAGGTGTGGGCTCCAGCGATCCTTCTGCCTCAACCTCCCAAGTAGCCTGAACTACAGGTGCATGCTACCATGCCTGGCTAAATTTTTTTTATTTATTGTAGAGACGAGGTCTCACCAAGTTGCCTGGGCTGGTCTTGAACCCATGGGCTCAGGTAATTCACTCACCTATGCCTCCCAAAGTTCTGGGAATACAGGGTGAGTCACCGAGCCTAGCCCTATTTCCTTGATGTGTGTTTGTAAAGATATAAATTCCCCTCTTAGAATTGTTTTCATGCTATCCCAGAGGTTTTGGTAAGATGTTTCTTCATTTTCATTTGTTTCCGGGAATCTTTTAATTTCTGTTTTGACTTTGGCATTGACCCAGTAGCAGTAGTTCACCATCATGCTATTTAGTGTCCATGTATTTGTGAGTTTTGGGAAATTTTGTTGGTATTGCCATTTGTTTTTATTCCACTGTGGTCTGAGAAGGTGCATGGCAATATTTCAAGCTTACAGAATTTGTTTATGCTGGATTGATGACCAAGGATGTGATTGACCTTGGAGTACATTCCAGGTGGTAGTGAGTAGAATGTATAGTCTGTGGTTGTTGGGTGGTATATTCTGTAGGTATCTATTAAGTCCATTTGATCAAGTATCAGGTTGAGGTTCTGTATCTTCTTGTTGTTCTTCTGTCTCAATGATTTATTTTGGGCTGTTAGTGGGGTATTCAAGTCCCCTGCTATAATAATGTTAGAGTCAATATCTTTTTTATTTTAATTAGTAGTTGCTTTATAAATGCTGATCCTCTTGTGTGGATGGATATTTCTCGTTGATTGATTAAAACTTTCATCATTGTGTAGTGTCCTTTAATATCTTTTAAATTTTTGATAGCTTAAAGGTTGTTTTGTCTGATGTTAAGATAGAGACTCCTGCCTTCTTTTGTGATCCATTTGCCTGGGAACTCATTTTCCATCCTCTAACTTTGAGTCTGTCTGTATCCCTTGTGGTGAGATGAGTTTCCTGGATGCAGCAAATCATTGGGTCATTGTTTCTTATCCAGTTTTCCATTCTGTGTCTTTTCAGTGGGGCATTTAGTCCACTCACATTCAGGCTGATTATTGAAATGTGATGGTTTATCCCTGTCATGAGGCACTTATAAAGTTTTTTCTTGTTTGTTTGTTTTAATTTAACTTTTGGGTTGACGTATGTGTGTTTTACAAGTTTGCAATCACAATGTATTCTCTGTTGATTCTGTGCTCTGCTGTTCTCTGGGAAGTGTGTGGTCATTCCGCACACTTAATACCTTTTTAAGAATCTCCTGTAGAGCTGGTCTGAAAGATGCATAATCTCTTAGGGATTCAATGTCTGGAAAGGATTTTAATTCTCCATTGCTGATAAAGCTGAGCTTGGCTGGGTAGGAAATTCTTGGTTGAAATTGTCTATCTTTGAAGACTTTGAATATTGGACTCCAGTTCCTTCTTGCTTGTAGTGTTTCTGCTGATAGGTCTGCTACTATTCTGATTGGTTTTCCTCAGTAGGTAGTCTGACCTTTCTCTTTTGCTACCTTTAGGATTTTTTCTTTTGTGCCTACTTTGTGTAAGTGAATTACTATGTGTCTAGGTGTTGGTCTTCTCATTTGATGTCTTGTGGGGTTTCTCTGTATCTCTTGTGTTTGGTTGGTCACATTTCTGTTGAGATGGGGAAAGTTTTCTTGGATAACCTCTTGAAATACTTGCTCCAAGGTGCTTTTCATTTCCATTTCTTATTCTGGGATAACAATCAGGTATAGGTTCAGCCTCCTGATATAATCACATATCTCTTGGGGGCTTTGTTCTTTCTTTCTGAGTTTTCTTTTTATATTTTTTATTGATCAGGTTAATTTCATGTTCTGGTCTTCAAGTTCTGAGATTCTTTCTTCTGCTTGATTAGTTCTGCTTTCCATGCTTGTCATCTTGTTATTTATTTCTTGGAGGATTTTGTATGGCCAAAATCTCTGTTACAAGTTCTTTCAGTGTTGCACTTTGTCTTTCTTGAGCCTTATTCACTATTTCCATCCATTCATTAATCCATGTCATATCCTGGGCCAATTGTTGGTGACTTCCATTGTTCGGGCTCTGAGGTCTGATTTTTCAGGTGTTTTCTCTGTTACATTTGAGATTACCTGTGGTCTTCTATTGGTTTTTCCTCATTTGTGACAGATCTCTTTCTTTTCTCTTTAGTTTCATTATTCAGTGCCAGTGGAAGAGGCTTTCACTTCTGATATTTGCTCAGTCCTCTATTCTTCCCTGATCTGGACTCTGGATTTGTTCTATTCTGAAACAGGACTATAGGTGAGAAGTTTTGCTGTCTCTTGTAGTTTTTAGAGTGAAATAAGGTACAGGATGGAGAGCTGGGATTTAGAACCTACATGCAAATCACAATATTCATTGATTGTGGTATGGGTTCCCTGAGATCAACTCCCCACCACTACCCTATATGACAATGTAATGGGTATGTGTGTGTACCCCCAGAGTCCAAGATATAATAACAGGAATGAGGAGAACAAAGAAAAGTAGAATAAATAAGATGGACAAGAATTTTAAAAAGATAAAAATTTAGAAAGCACAGAACAATGAAAGCAGAAACCAAAGCAAAAAAACAGTTGAACATACAGACACACACACACACACACACCAAAACAAACTGGAATACCAACAAAACAAAACAAAAAACAACAACAAAAAAAACCCAGGAAAACCAAACAAACACACACATACCTAGCACAAAATAAATGGAAAGAATGGGGAAAAAAACAAAGAAAAAGATACAAATTCAGTTTGATCTCTCACACAAAAATTCACACACACATTAAACTAAAATTAAGAGAAGAACAAAAAAACCCACAAAAAGAAAACCAGAAAAATGAACACTCAATCATTCACATACACACATGAACAGAAAGCAAAAAACAAAAGAAGAAAGAGAAAAAAAGAGTGAGGGATGTAGATCAAACCCTCACATACACATTCATGCACAAAGGACAAATATTTTAAAAATTAGAAAAACTAACAAGCAAATAGGCTAAAAATTTTTAAAAATTAAAAAAAACCTGCCCTCTTGTGGCAAGTTCTGTATTGTTCCTCACATGTTTCTCTACTGTCTCCTGCAGAGCTTCTGCCTCATTCACTATCTCCCCAGTGTCTGGACCAGGGAAGGAGGAGGGGCATTAGGTGTGGGTGGGGCTGCAGTCTTCCCTTCCACTCTCGTATGGTCAGAAGAATTCCCTCCAGTGGGGAGGTGTGGGATTGTTTCTTCCTCAGGTACTTGTGGGGAGTGTCCCAGTCAGGCTTATCCTGGAGTAGAGTCCTCTTATTGTGGCTGACATCCAAGCCCCACCTGGGTTTGTCCCTCTCAGTCATGCCCTATCTGTGTGGATCTGTCATTCAGAGGATTACTGGGAAGGAGGGGGTTGGGTCAGCTCTGGACTCACCACTGATCTCTTTGGAAGTCTGCCTTTCCTTTTCTGGCCACATCCTTTGTCCCACCACTGAATCAGGATAGGGGGTGGGATGCCCAAGACTCAGCACTCATCCTGTCCCTCTGAAGTTTGTGCTTTCAGGATATTCCCCCTGGGTCACATTCAACCCCTGACTAGTTGGCCAGGCAGTCACAGATCAAGTCTGTTGCTCCATGGTGAGAAAATCAGAGCACTTTCCTGCCCTGTTTTCAAGATGGTAGCAGGGTACCTCTTTCATCTTCTCCAGTGGAGCTCTGCCTCTGGGCTGCCTCTGCAGTCCTCGCTGCCAGTGTCTGGCCAGGCACTGCAGTGGTGAGGCAGAGCTTGGAGATGGCAGTCTCCCCGTGCAGCTTCTTCTCAGGAAAACTTTTGTCAGTTTAAAAATAAAAAATAAAATGGTACTCAGTTTCTGTGACTTGGGAAACACTTGGGACCAAGCAGAGCTGCTGCAGCACCAGCTGCTTCACCAGAAGAGCCCTGGCCACTTGCTCACGAGCCTCCACTTAGTCAGTCTCTCCCAGCATCTTCTTCCCAGGAAGGGTTTTATTGATTTTTTTTTTTAATGGTGCTTGGATTCTGCATCTCAGGGATCACCAGGGTCTCAATTGCCCGGAATACATTCAATAGGGTATCAGCTCTTCCTTGTACATATTGTAGAATTCTGATGGAATGCCTCATTACTTCCAGCTTTGCCCTGAGCAACTTAAAAATGTTTAATAACCAAAAAAGAGAACTACAGGCCTGCAAAAATTCTCAACTAGATTCTAGCAAATTGGATCCAATAGCACATCTCAAAAATCACCCACCATGACCAAGTAGGCTTCATCCCTGGGATGCAGGGTTGATTCAACATCCACAAAAGCATACATGTAATTAAATATATCAACAGATGTAAAAATAAGAATTGCATGATTATATCATTAAATGCAAACAAATTTTTTGGTAAAATCCAGTATCCCTTCTTGATAAAAACCCTTGAACACAAAATCAAATGAAAAGCACAATCCTATTCACAATAGCTGCAGAAAAAGAAAAGAAAGATCACAGCATCTTCCTAACCAGAGATGTGAAAGACCTTTACAATGAAAACCACAAAACACTGCTCAAAGAAATCCAAGAAAACAAACAAATGAGAAACTATTCCATGCTCATGGATAGGAAGAATCAACATTGCTAAGATGTCCATTCTACCCAAGGCAATCTACACATTCAACATAATACCCATTAAGTTACCAACATAACTCTCTGACCTGGAAATGACAATACAGACATTCATATGGAAACATAAACATCCACGAATAGCCAAAACAATCCTCAGCAAAAGAAACAAAGTGGGAGGAATCACACATCCAGACTTTAAACTTTACTATAAGGCAACAATAATCAAAACAGCCTGGTATTGGTACAAGAACAGGATATGAACCAACGGAACAGGATAGAGATTCCAGAAGCAAAACCTCAATTCCTCAACCACCTCATCTTCCACAAAGCCTCCACCAACAACCACTGGAGAGAGGAGAACCTATTCAGTAAATGGTTCTGGGAAACTGGCTGACCACATGCAGAAGATTGAAACAGAACCATTACCCGTCACCATACATAAAAATCAACTCTAAATGGATCAAAAACCTAAATGTAAAACTTCAAGCTATAAGAATCTTAGAAAACACAAGAGACTCCCTTACATAAATCAGAGTAGGCAAACAATTCCTGATCAAAACCCCAAATGTCCATGCCATAAGAGATAAGATAGACAAATGAGACCTCATCAAACTGACAACCTTCTGCAAAGCAAAAGAAACCATCAAGAGAGTAGGGAGACAGACCACAGAATGAGAAAAATATATGTGCCAACTATATATCTGACAAAAGCCTAACATCCAGGATCTACAAAAAACTCAAATGTGCTGAAAGGAAAAAAACAAACAGCCCCATTAAAAAGTGGGCAAAAGACATGAATACACACTTCTCAAAAGAAGATATACGGGCAGCCAACAGACACAAGACAAAGTGTTCAGCCTCACTAATCATCACAGAAATGAAAATCAAAACCACACTGAGATACCACCTAACCCCAGTAAGAATGGCCATCATTAATAAAACAAAAAACAGCAGATGTTGGTGAGGATGCAGAGAAAAGGAAATGTTTGTGGGACTGCAAACTAGTTCAATCTCTAGTGTGGTGATTTCGAAATCTAGTGTGGTGGTTTCTAAAAGAACTAGAAATTGACCTTCCATATGACCCAGCAATCCCCCTACTGGGAATATACCTAGAGGAACCCAAATCATTTTACGAAAAAAAAAAAAAAAAAAAAACCTGCACATGAAAGCTTATTGCAACACTATTCAAAATAGCAAAAACACGGAATCAGCTGTTCTGCCCACAGAAACTGGATTGGACTTTTTTTTTTAATGTGGTATATATACACTATGGAATATTATGCAGCCATAGAGAAGGACAAACATATGGATTTTGTAGCAACTTGGATGTATTTAGAGTCAATAATACTCAGGGATCTATCATAGAAACAAAGAACAGGGTACCACATGTTCTCCCTCATAAGTGGACCCTAAATCTTTACCATAATATGATAAGAAAGGGATTGGCAATAGCAGGGGATACTGTTGGGGTGGGGGTCAGGACACAACCTCAATAAGGGTACGTGATCTCAAATCAGGCAAAGTGGGGACCAAAGTGAGGCCCGAACTTTACCTGTATGATGTCCACTTGTATACCTAATTCGGAATTATACCACACATCTTTAAAATAAAATATAATTTTTTTAAAAAGAAACAAATGAAAAACTAAAACAGAACTTAGGATAGTAGGTATAGAAAGAACTTAACAACATAATAAAAACATAATAAGTCATGTATGGCAAACTCACAGCTTACATCATACTGAATGTGGAAAAGTCTTTTCTCTAAGAACTGGAACAAGATAAGGATGTCCACTTTTACCACTCCTATTCCAAATAGTACCGTTAGTTCTCACCAGAGCACTGAGGCAAGAGAAGGAAATAAAAGGCATCAAAACTGGAAAAGAGGAAGTAAAAATTTGTCCTCTTTTCAGCTGACATGATCTTATATAAAGACACTAAAGACTTTACCAAAAAAAAAAAAAAAAAAACCTGGTATCATTTATCTTAAAACTGATAAATGAATTTAGTAAAGTTGCAGGATACAGAATTAACGTACAAAAATTGGTAGTTTTTCTATACACCAGTAATATACTAGCTGAAAAGAAATCAAACAACCTGATTTACAACACATACAAAAAATATATACCTAGGAATAAATTTAACAAAGGAGATGAAAGACCTCTATAAGAAAAATAACAAAACACTAATGAAAGAAAATGAAAAGGACACAAATATATGGAAAAATATTCTATGCTCATGGAATGGAAGAATTAATATTGTTAAAATGACTATTCTACCTAAAGTAATCTGCAGATTCAATGCAATCTCTATCAAAATATCATTGATGTTGTTCATAGAAAATTCTATAGAAGAAAAGTTCTAAAATTTGTTTGGAGCCATAAAAAAGCTTGAATAGCCAAAGCAATACTGAGCAAAAAGAACAAAGCTGGAGGCACCACACTAGTTGACTTCAAAATATACTACAGAGTTATAGTAACCAAAAGAGTATGGTATTAGTATAGAAACAGACACATTGACCAATGTAGCAGCATAGAGAACTTAGAAATACATTCACATTTTTATAGCCAGTTAATTTTTGACAAAGGCACCAAAAACATGCATTGGGGAAAGAATACCCTCATCAATAAATGGTACTGGGAACACTGCAAATTTATATGCAGAGGAATGAAACTGGATCCCCACCTCATTATATACAAAATATCAGCTCAAAATGGATTAAAAATTTAAACGTAAGACCTGAAACTATTAGGTTGATACATAACTTCATAGCGTTTGTGTTTGGCATGGCTACACTGTGGTGCTGGGAGTTTATCATTTGTCATTTGGAGTGACAATGTTGTGCTAGTGAATATGCCTTGCATTTTGCCGATTTGAAGAAACTGAGTGCCACTTGTGGACTAAAGAAGATGGTGTGTCACGTGGAAAAAAAAACAAACAAGTCCGACATATTCTTCTGTTTGAGTTTAACAGAGAAGTAAAGGTAGTAGAGATGGTTTGAAACATTTGTGCCATGTATAGGGAGAATGTCATCAGGAAAAGCATGACAAGAAAATGACTTTATCATTCCAAAGAGGGCCACTTTGACCTGAGTGATTCTCCACGTTCAGGAAGACCACTGGGCTTAGATGAAGACCATTTAAACTGGGAGTTCACAATCCTCAGGCTGAGGACCCTACTGGTCAGTGAACTGTGAGGAACCAGGGAGCACAGCAGGAGGTGAGCAGTGGATGAGTGGAGCTTCATCTCCTGTCAGAGCAGCAGTGACATTAGATTCTCATAGGCGCATGAACCCTATTGTGAGCTATGCATGTGAGGGATCTAGATTGCATGCTCCTTATGGAAATCTAATGCCAGATGATCCGAAGAGAAGCTGAGGTGGTGATTAGTGATGAGATTTGACTATGCATTCCACCCCACTCCCTCATTCATGGAAAATTGTTCCTGATGCCAAAAAAGTTGGGGACCGCTAGTTTAAATGCTTTAATCCATGATGCTCCATGCCAGTCAATACAAGAATTGACAAATGTGATAAACTGTGACCAGTCAACCATGGTGCAACAATTGCATTCTGTGGCAAGAGGAAGCACTACAAATGTATGCATCAACCCAATATAAAACCACTGAATAAAACATGGGGGAACTATTCCAGGACATTGGTCTAGACTTTAAAAGTACAGGCAACAAACACCGAAATTGACAAATGGGACTATACTAAACTAAAAAACTTTTGCACAGCAATGGAAACTATCAACAGAGTGAAGAGAGAACCTATTGAATGGAAGAAAATATTTGCCAGCTATTCATGAGACAGGGGCTTAATATCCAAATGTAAAAGGAACACAAATGATTCAACATCAAAAAACAAACAATCCATTAAGAGGTGGGCAAAGGATCTGAATAGAAATTTCTTAAAAGAAGACATACAAATTCGATCTGTGGATGAGAATGGGATGCAGTGAGCAGGCGGGGCAATCACATCCTGAGCTCTAGACTTGTGGGGTAGGAAGAGACAAGGCATGGATGCAGTCTTACTTGGGCTGCAACTCCAAAACACATTCTCCAACTTTGTTTTATACGTAATAAACTTGTATTTGATTCTTGATCTCTAAGTCTATTTCTATTTTTTTAATCAACTTCCCTTTTAGATCAACCTAAGTCTATTTCTAATTGGCAAAACCATTTTTGATAAAAGAATATGATTGGTCCCTTGGAATCCTCAGTATTGAAGATACTTTAGGGAATGTTGGATTCCATGAAATGAATAGCCATCAAAAAATAAGAAATGTATATGCAGAAGAATGAAACTGGATTATAGATTAAAAGTTATATGTATAATAATCTAGAATGGAATTGGATTACATATTAAAACATATATAATCTATCCATCTATCTTCATTGTTGTCCTTTATTCTCTACACCAGAAAAGGTAACATAATTTATCCAGCAACTGTAGTCAAAAACCTTCAGGTCTTCCTTGGTTTCCTTCTTTCTTTCATTAAACATGAGACTCCTGTTCATTTTTCCTTCCCAGTGTTTGCTCTATTCCTATGGGACCCACCTAAATTCAAGCTCTTGTATCTGTAGCTTTAATTACTGCTGTGCCCTTCTAGTTACCTTCTTTGCTTCCAACCCTCTTTCTACATTGTAGCAAAATTTGTAAAATAAATCTGGTAAACCGGGCTCGATGGTTCAGCCTGTAATCCAGCGCCTTTGGGAGGCTGAGGTGAGTGGATTGCATGAGCCCGCAGGTTCGAGACCCACCTGGGCAACTTGGTGAGACACCCCCATCTCTACAATAAATAAAAAAATCAGCCGGGCGTGGTAGCGCATGCCTGTAATCCCGGCTACTCGGAAGGCTGAGGT
>NW_007178054.1:182930-183234 GCF_000164805.1 Carlito syrichta
GGTCGAGGCTGCGGTGGCCGGGAGCGGCCACTGCACTCCAGCCTGGGCGACAGAGTGAGATTCCGATTCAAAACCAAAAATAAAATAAAATAAAATACAAAAGATCGGAGTCCGTATGTTTCATGATCTTTGTGACATTTTCGCGGGTTCAAGACCCGCCTGGGCAACTTGGCGAGACCTCATCTTTACAATAAATCAAAAATTAGCCAGGTGCACGCCTGTAGTTCCAGCTACTTGGAAGGCTGAGGCAGAAGGATCACTGGAGCTCAGCAGGTTGAGGCTGCGGTGGCCGGGAGCGGCCACT
>NW_007178054.1:183282-183618 GCF_000164805.1 Carlito syrichta
ACTCCAACTCAAAAAAAAAAAAAAAAAAATCTGGTAAGATTAGAGCCCTGAATAAAAACCCTAGGTCATCATTTTTCTTATAGAAAAATTGGACCTATCACAACCTGCCCCAACCTACAAGTTTTGGCGTTTTCATTTTCTTCTTTCTTTTATTTTTTGTGTTGGAATCTCACTCTGTCACCCAGCCCGGAGTTCAGTGGTATGATCACAGCTACCGCAGCTTCAACCTTCTGGGCTCAGGCAACCCTTCCGCCTTAGCATTCCAAATAGCTGGGACGCCGGGCTCGGTGGCTCAGCCTGTAATCCCGCGCCTTTGCGAGGCTGAGGTGAGTGGAT
>NW_007178054.1:183638-186968 GCF_000164805.1 Carlito syrichta
AAAAAAAAAAAAAAAAAAACACCAAATAGCTGGGACTACAGCTGTGCACCACCACGCCTGGCTAATTTTTTTATTTATTGTAGAGTTTAGGTCTTGCCATATTGCCACATTGCCACCGCAGCTTCAACCTTCTGGGTTCAGGCAATCCTCTTGCCTCAGCCTCCCAAAGTACTGCAATTACTGGTGTGAGCCACTGCACCCGGCCTTCATTTTCTTTTGTCTTACGTTACCGTGTCCCAACAACTCTACATCTATATCCATCATGCCCCAACCAGATACCCCAGCTACATGGATATATTCACCATTTCTTAAATTGTATGTCTTTGCACATCCAATTAAACGCCCAACCATTTCACTATATCTGAAATGTTCTTTCCCCGAACTCTACCTAGACCTCAAGAACAACCATTTACCCCTGGAATCTCAGGTAAAAATTTAAATCGTATGTGTAGTAGGTTCACATTTGTTCCTCATTGCTGTTTCCAAGCCTTTCTATCTCTTTCTCTCCTCCTTAAGTACTCTCAAGATTAATTATCATATAATTAAATCATATTACCCATTTTCCCTCATTGTTGATGTCACCAGCCAACCCCCAGGTAATACTTATTTCCTGCTGATTTTAGTTTTTGATTCACTTTTATCCTATCCAACACTGCTTATTCTTTTTTTTTTTGAGTTGAAGTCTCACTCTGTCGCCCAGACTGGAGTGTAGTGGCCGCTCCCGGCCACTGCAGCCTCGACCTGCTGGGCTCCAGCGATCCTTCCGCCTCAACCTCCCAAGTAGCTGGAACTACAGGCGCGCACTACCACGTCCGACTAATTTTTGATTTATTGTAGAGATGTCCTCCACTCAAATCATTCTACAAAAAAAGCATTGACACATGCAGGTTTACTGCAGCACTATTCACAATAGCAAAAACATGGAACCAAACAGTCTGCCCATCAAAACTGGACTGGATAAAAATTATGTGGTATATACACATGATGGAATATTATGAACCATAAAGAAGGACAAATGTATGGACTTCGCAGCAACTTGGATGGATTTAGAGTCTATCATACTCAGTGATCTATCACAGAAACAAAGAACAGAGTACCATATGCTCTCACTCATAAGCGGACTTTGAACAATTATCATAATACTATAAGAAAGGGATTGGCAGTAGTGGAGAACTGCCAGGGGAGGGGGGATACACCTCATCAACAAGGGTACCTGCATAATGAATATTTGTATACCTAAACCTGAATTGTATACCACATCTTTAAAATTAAAAATTTTTTAAATAAATAAAGTCAATTCCTCCACTTGCAAACTAGATTTTATCTTGTCTTAATTACTCAATGGCATTGTTCTAGAAATTCTTTCATTTTCTTTCTTGAATCAAGAATTTATCCATCTCTATCAAATCTTTCCCATCAATATGCATAGGCCACACAATTAAATTATTTCTCACATCTAAAAGCAAAAGCAAGAATTATTGTTTTAACTCTAAGTCTCTTGACTTACATTGCCTCATTTATTGTAAATTTGTTTCCCTTTCCAGCAAAAACTTCTTGAAAGAGTTGTTTATATTCACTCTAATTCTTCACTTTTCAAACTTGATTATGTCTACTCTAATCCAGATTTTGTTCCTAACTGCTCTACCAAACTTGCAATTGTCTATTCTCAGTTCTCCTCTTATTTGTCTTATTAGAAATATTTGATATAGCCAGTCTCTCTGTCCTTCTTGATACTCTTTCTTCACTTGACTTCCAGAACATTCCATTTTTGGTTTAATTTACTGGTTTACTTTCTTGGCCACTCCTCCTTAGTATCTTTTGCTGGTTTTCCTTCTTCTCAAACTTAATGTTTAAGTGTTACAGGACACATCCTTTGTCCTCTTCTTTGTTTTCACTCATTCCTTTGGTAATCTCTTCCAGAAGCATGACATGAAATACCACCTTTATCCTGATGACTCTTAATTTTCCAGCTCCAGTTCAAGCTTTTCCTCTGAGCTTCAGATTTTCATAGTCAACAGTTCCTCAGTATTTTCACTTGGTGTCATCCCAATACTCATGAATGTTTGAGTTTAAGTTGTTCTAATTCCTGATCGTACATCACCATGAAAACTGTTCAATCACCAAATTCCCCTATCTCAAATGATAGAAATACTGTTCTTCTGCAGGTTCAGGTCATACACTTTGGACTCATCTTTGACTTCTCTCTTCATTGTATTTCCCACACCCAATCATTCAGCAAATCCAGTTGGCTTTAATTTTGTATAGACCCAGAATCCAAACACTTCTCACTATTTTCCATGCTGTAACCCTCATCTGACCCATCATCACCTTGCTCCTGACTTGCAGCAATATTTTAATTTGGAGGTCAGCAAGGTTTTTTGTAAAGGGTCACACAGAAAGTACTTTCTGCTTTGTGAACCATTCAGTCACTGTGGCAACCACTCACCTCTGTAATTGTAATGCAAATGAACCATAAAAGTTTATTTCCAAAAAGCTACAAACCATATTTGGACCATAAACCATAATTTACCAAATCCTAGTCTAACTGGTCTCTTTGCTTCCATTTTTGCCCCTGTTAATCTCTTAATCTTTTGTCAACACAGCAACCAGAGGAATCCTTTTAAAAACACAAGTAATATGTCACTTCTCTGCAATGGCTCCACTTCTCACTCAGAATAAAAGTGAAGGTCCTTTCTACGCCCTACAGTACCCTACATGATCTAGCCCCAGTCATACCCTGAACCTCATATCTTACTACACTCTCTCCCTCATTCACTCAACTGCAGCTGCATTTACCTCCTTGCTGTCTGTCAAATAGCCCAGGCACGATGAAGACACAGGACATCTGTCACTGTTCCCTCTTCCCCCAGATACCCATATGGTTTATGCACTCACCTCTTCACTTCTTTGCCCAAATCTCACCTCTTCAACAAAACCAGTACTGATCACCATTTGAAGTTACAACCTTTCCTCATGAATCCCAATCCCCTTTTCAATTCTTTTTTCCCCCAAAACTTAACACTTTCTAACATAAAAAATAATTGACTTGTTTATATGTATTTCATCTCCTTCTTTCCTAGAATATAAGCTTCACAAGGCCAGGGACCTTGGATTTTATTTCTTGAAGTAGTCTGAGAGCCGGGAACAGTGCCTGGCATTTAGTAGACATTCAAAAAATATATTGAAGCCGGGCTCGGTGGCTCAGCCTGTAATCCCGCGCCTTTGGGAGGCTGAGGTGAGCAGATTGCCTGAGTCCGTGGGTTCGAGACCCGCCTGGGCAGGCGAGACCTCATCTCTACAATAAATCAAAAAATCAGCCGGGCGTGGTAG
>NW_007178054.1:186988-277181 GCF_000164805.1 Carlito syrichta
GGCGGGGGCCGGAAGCGGCCACTGCACTCCAGTCTGGGCAACAGAGTGAGACTCCAACGCAAAAAAATATATATATATATATATTGAATGAATGAATATGTATAGCCTTCCTCAAACCCCAGAGATGGAGCAAGTTACTCTTTTCTCCAAATTATTTTAACTCTCTGTTCATATCACACTTTTAGTCTTTATTATTCTTAATTATTATTATTTGTGTATCTGTCTGTCCCATTATTGGGCCATGACCTTCTTAAATATTTTCTGTATGTATATTTGCTAAAACTAACATAGTGTCTGCCGTGTTGCAAAAGGGCAAATCATGCCAACTTGACGTATGAATTAAGGTGCTGTATACCTTTAGTTCTCTGACACCAAATCACTAGCTTTGAAAGTCAATTATTGTTTAAAAAGTGTTTCCTCAATTCCCATTCTAAATACATGTATACACACTCTTTATTAATAGAGATAATTTTAAACTATTTTTCACATATTTGGTTAATTAGCTTGCAATGACCTCTGTGAAAACATTGGCCTCTGGTGATTATAAGAAGTAGTTTTTTGGCATGGACACCAAAGTATCAAAGAGTCAGCTGGAACTAAAGAAAGCAATAACACAACTGGTTTTAATTACTCATGACAAGCAGCTGAATATATCTGACACAGGCCTTCTCCTCAATACATCACTCAAAACAGTTACAGGAAATGGTAGTGAGGAAAAAAAATAAAACAAAATAAGATGGGGCCAAAATGTGTCCATAATACAAAGCAGATCATCTTTCACATGGGTGACCTTATTCCCTTTGTTTTATAGTTTTATGATGAACCCAAATATATAAAATTGCTGACCCTTTAAGATTTTGCATGCTTCTCTACTGGTGCTTAGGAGTGGTGCTCAGGTCCTCAGAAGAGGAGGTAGGTGAAGATTGCCCTCATTCATGAATCACTAAATAAACCAAAGGGTCCTCCAAAGTTCATCTAGAATTGCAGGCATGTTTGCAATTAATTCATCTGTGAAGTCAGGTAAGAACCTACTATTCAACATTCACAGAAGGATTAACTTTATCTAGAACCTAGTTAGTTTCTTCTGACAACTTGCTTAGCTAGAAATGGGTGAGGATTAGGAATTACTTAGCTATAACATACTCACAATTTTAATATCTCTCTTTTATCAAGTATATATACCTAACGAAACAATGGACTTCAGGTGGTCCATACCCTTGGGTTGGTGCCTATTAAAACAGAGTGAAAGAGAGATTTCCTAACTCGGCAAGATTTTACCTCAGAACATAATTTTCTTGCTATAATATCCTCCCAGATGCCTGATCCCAGAGCTCATTGCCTTCTTGTTTCTGCATATTTCCTAGTTCTTTCCACTTGCATTGTTTGTGCTGTTTTGACCGTCTTGAACATCCCAATGCTCATGGAACTTCAGAAATCCTTGACTTTTCCTGCTGTTTTACTCTTATTCTTGTTTGTTGCCTCCAAAAAATCGAGATGGTCCTCAAGTCTTCTACTTTTTAGTGTCACCTTGCATTCTTTCAACAAAGTTTTGAGTTCCTTCAGTGTACTGTGGCCTATGGTAGAAACTGAGATTCTAAGCAGAAATAGTCCACCAAGGAGCTCAAATTGAATAGAAAACTATGGCAAGCAAACAGATAATTGTGATGCCACATGCTAAGTGCTGTGATAAGAGTAAGCAGAGAGCAGCACAGAATGGGGTGCTTAGTCTCGCAGTTGAGGGGTAAGGAAGGCTTTTCTAGAGTCAGCAACACCCAAACAGTCTGGGTCAGACAAGAAAGAATGAAATGTATTCTAGGCTAAAGAAGTAACATCTATAAATGTGCTGAGACATAAATCATGGCTCCTTCAGGGAACTACAAGTAGTTAAGCACAGCTGCAGAAGTGGAGAGAGAGGCCAGGACACAATCACAAAGGGTGTGTATGCCATTCTAAGGAGATGGGAATTCATCCCGTAGGTGATGGGGAGTCATTGAAAATTTATTCATGACATGGTCAGGTTCATATTTTAGAAAAACTGCCATTACTGTGGAGAATGAATTTTACCATGCAGTTATTTCTGAGTGTACTATAAGGGACCCACCCACCAAAAGATAATTCCAGTTTATGGGGGGTCCCCCCTAGTATGTTTTTTCCTCCATAAACTTATAAACCTGGCCCATGCTCTTGCGTGCCTACTTACCTTACCTTTCTGTGGTTCTGAAGAGCCCAACTCCACATCCTTTTCCCTAACAGTGTCTTCAAACAAAACTAGTGGTCGGAATCTATTTGAACCCTTATAAAAAATACAATTATGAGATTCTACTTCATAGAATCAAACTATCATGGGGTTGGGTTCTGAGAAGCTCTATGTTTCCTCAAATGATTCTGAGGCAGCTGGACTATGGATCAATAATGTGGGGAAAATGTAGGCTGTCACTTATACCACTAGCTTCCAGACATGTTGACAAGCACAAGCAGTGTGTCTAGCTTACTCAATTAGATTGAAGAGAGCTGCAGTAGGTCTTGCTCAAAATGCCTTCCTTCCACAGTGTCTACGACTCGACTACCAGGACCAGAAAACTCAATCTTTGCTTGCACCCTTCATGCCCTTATACTTGTTCTTTGAAAAACATTTCCAAACCTTACTGTAGCCTATTAGGCAGCATGATCAGGCTTCAGTTCCTCTCAAATCACTCTCCTCTTTGCCTTGTACCTATTATTACCAGTACAGAAGGGGGATATTGATACAGTTTACTCACAATTTCTACTTTCTGGGTTAATCCTTTTCCCATTTAACCCAAGGATACTCACCAGTGGTTCTTACAGCTGCAGCATTTACCCTAAGATTAAATAAATAAATAAAAGAACAACAAAATATAGTAGTTCTTTCTCTCTCTAATTCTCATTAGGATTAGAAACAAGTTCTGTCTAGAAATAACTCCAAGAACAGTTTTTATATTTTATTTTCACATTGAAAGCCAGTCAGATTTGCTCAGCCTCAAAGAACATGCTTATGTAAACTAAAATGAATGCAGCAGCGAGCTGCACTTTTTTTTCTAAATGGGAAGAGAGTTAAGAATAGATACAAAGTTGGGAAATTGTGTAGAGTGACAAAGATCTGAAAAATTTCTAAGGAGAATGATAAGTGACTTGACTTGAAAGAAAAAAGAAACTGATGATCAAAATCGAAGACAACTGAGTTGAAGAATATATATCATTACCTACAGGACAATTATGATGGAAGACCCCAAAAAATAGAATTTATTTTTTTTAATTGTGTATTTATTCTTATATGTTTAAACTTTAGTCACCTTCAAAGTACTCTTTGTTTGATGCGATATACCTATGGAGACACTTTTTCCACTCTCCAGACAGCTTTTGAACTTGTCAGTTTTGATGCCTTTTAGTGCTTCTGCTGTTTTCTGTTTTCTCTATTCCACATTAACCAAACATTTCCCTTTGAGGACTTTTTTCATCCAGGAAAAAAAAAATGTCACTCAGGGCAAGATCGGGTTAATAGGGAGGGTGGGGTACAGGGGTCATGCTGATTTTGGTCAAAAACTGCTGAACACTCAGTGTGGTATGGGCAGGTGCATTGTTGTGGTGAAAGAACAAGTCACCTGTTTGTCAAAACTAGAGACATTTCTTCTGTAAATCATGATGCAACTTTCTCCAAACTTCCAGGTAAAAACTTTAGTTGACCATTTGATCCAAAGGAACAAATTCTGAATGTACTACAAAGGGCCCACCCTCTAAAAGATAATTCCGGGGTTTTTTTGGGGGGGTCCCTCTAGTATGTGTTTCCCTCCATATACTCAGAAACTCAAAAGCAGAGAAAATTGACAGCTGTGTAAATCAGTCTCTGAATAGTGGCAAAACAGAAAGTCAAGATGTAAGAGAATTAAGAATGATAGTTGTAAAAAATAAAATTCCCAGAATGGACCTTAAAAAGAAGATTCTGCTAATTTACTTTAAGACTTACAGATGAATAAAACATGAGTACCTTATTTTGCCACACTTAGTGTGCTTGGTACTGACTTATCATTTGATCTAGTGCTGGTCTCTGTCTTGATCGCCACAGGTTCTGACATTCTCTTATGTTACCCTAGAGCAAGATGAGTAATGTACAACAGCTGGAAGGTGTCAAGGGCAGAGTAGGTGACAAAATATTTTCCCACACACAAAATGAAATTATCAAGACAAAGCTACAATGAAGTATTAAATTTTTTCTAATAATTATTTTCCTCTTTAATAAGAGCTATGACTTGAAAATATGAACCTTATGGTGGTAGCATATCTATGCAGTATCTTCTTCACTTGAATTGATTTTTCACATTTCATGGAAGACTCATTATATTTCAAAACACAAATATGTGCTTCAACATGAAAATGTTGAAGGGTGTTAAAGACAATAGTAGTTATATTTAAACATTCTGAATTAAATTTTTTTTTTTTTGAGTCAGGGTCTCACTCTGTTGCTCTGACTGGAGTGTAGTGGCATGATCACAACTCACCACAGCCTCCAACTCTTGGGCTCAACCTCTTAAATAGCCAGACTACAGGTGTGTGCCACCACACCTGGCTAATTTTTTTTTTTTTTTTTTTTTTTAGAGATAAGGTCTTGCTCTGTTGCCCAGGTTAATCTCAAATTCCTGGGCTCAAACTATCCTCCCACCTCAGGCTCCCAAAATGCTGGATCGTGGGCATGAGCCACCGTGCCTGGTCACATTTTTCTTTTAAAATATTTTAGATTTTTTAAATTAAACCAATGCCTTATATTAAAATCCAGCTAGTTTAATGTACAGGCTTATCTTTTCCTTGTTCATTTACTTTGCTGCTTCTCTCTCCAATATAAATTCATTTCAGTCAAGGAACCAGGAGCTGCTGCAATGAAGCAAGTAGGGTTGGAAACCTGAGGCTAAAATTAGATTATCAATGACATTTGCTTATATGTTTGAGGCTGAAATTTCAGGGTACGACATTTTCTCCTGAAAGGAGACACTTCCCCATCACTGTAATGCAGACTCTACTATCAAATTACATCATTGGTTAGGGAAACTGACTCAAAATAGAAAGTGAAACTACATACTTTTTCTGCCAAGAGAACAGCTAAAGGCAAAATTAAATAATGAACTTGATTTCATAAGATTATTTTCATTAGTGCATTCTTAATTAGGGAGAGAGATTTGTTCAAGAGAAGCAGTAGTACTAACAAGGAAGGAAGTACAATGTGGCTGGCATGGGGGCAGGGGAAGGAGTCGAGATTTTCTCTCAACCACCCTGGACTACTCTCTAACATCAATCACCAAGAACTCAGGCCATTTGGAATTGGTGGGCATTGTTTCTTTTTCTTTTTTTTTTTTTTTTTTTTTAGTAAACAAATGCTTTATTTGAACCACCTCAAAATTTGTTTCCCTTGCTTCACAGAATATTGATTTCATCTTGTGGGAAAAAATATTTTTGCCTAAGATGTTGAGAAAGACCATTTTTACAAATATTGATGAGGCCATACATACTTGTACATTTTAGGTACACACAAGCAGTTTCTTAAAGCACTTTTCTTGATGTGTCACTTCATCTTTTTCTCAGAAAATCCACAGAGAATGTGCATGTCTCAGAATGTGTGCGGATTAGTGAAGATTCATGCATGCTACATCATCAGTCATTTCCCGACATGCATTGTGTATCCCTCCTCTCCATCCCTGTCAGCGTTACAAGGGGCGCCCGAGGAGCGCACCTCCGTCCCAGAGCACTGCTGCCCATCCTGCTCATCCCCCTTGCTCTTCAGGAGCATCCATCGCTGTGCAGTGCAAACATCCACACTGGCATGCACTGCTCCGGAAAGCCGTCCTGCTTCTCCTGGCCCAGCACCGCCAGCCCACTCTTCCTTATGAGGCTCCGGAGGATGTCCATGTCCCGAGTCACACTGCTGTCAGAAAGATCCAGGATACAGCCCTCGCGTGCCACGTTGTCCTTCAGGATGATGACGCCATTTTCTTTCAGGCCACCTCGGCACCGGGAAAGAAATGCAAGAAGGTCCTTATCAGTCAGGTGCCCTACAGGTGGGACCAAGTGGACGGGGAAACAGGATGAGGTGATGGGGAGAGAAGGACGTAAGCAGGGAAGAACACAGGGCTAAGAATCAGCAGACCTGAATTCATAAATTATTTCACAGTCTTGTTTGGTTAAAGAAGGCTTTGAGAATTTAGATAAGAGGATGCATATCCCCTTGAAGGAGGCCCAGTCCCCTGTCTATAAAATAATTTTGTACCACCTGGCCTGTTTACTTCACAAGCATGTGATACATCATTGTCTACCCTGTGAGTCCCTCCGTGTCCCCTGGAGAACCCCTTTACTACTTCATCTCTCTCACACACACACACACACACACACACACACACACACACACACACACACACCGAAATCTAATTCACTGCTGTCTCAGTTCTTGGGGATTTAAATCCAAGAATATCTAATTCTGCCAATAAATGGGGATTAATCTTTTTTGACCCCACTTTTTAAATTTTTTCAAATATTTACATTTCTTCAAGGATTTAGGTTGATACAAATGCACTTGCTCCATCAGATTTGTTCGAGAACCAACCTAAATTCTTGAACAGAGAATGTTAGGGGAGAAATCTGGAGGACACAGAACTTTTTGGATGTTCCTATAACACCTAAGGCTAGCTAACTGCTCTGAGCACAGTTAAACCTTCCCTGTGCCCTCATTAGCCCCAAGTGTCATCTTCTCTAACTGGGAAGGGAGGAAGGACAGAGGCAAGGCCATGCAGTACTAACCAGAAACCCACTGAATCCAGATGACATCATATCTCCCAGAGGAGGGTGTGAATTCTTGCAGGCTGTAGCAGTGGTAGTTTTCTACCTTGTCCCCTTTGACCCGCAGGTAGGCCTGGGCTTCAAGGAGGAAAGATTCCATCATGTCCACTAGTTCTACGTTGTTGAAAACCGGCAACAAGACGTGCTTGCTGACCCTTCCTATCCCAGAGCCGCAATCCAAGGCACAGTCTGTTCCGGCTCTCCCGGGCCCCTGCAGAAAAGTACCTTGATACTTGAAATGCAGAGACCCACCCTGAGTCTTGAGTCCTTTAAGTTACCTCTTTAAATCAACTGTATTTAGCTCAGCTTTATACAAGGAATGCACTATTTTCAGTATACAATTTAATGAATTTGGGCAAAGTATCCACTACCACAATCAAGATATAGAACATTAGACCAGGCCCAGTGGTTCACACCTGTAATCTCAATACTTTCGAAGGCCAAGGTGAGAGGATTGCTTGAGCCTAGGAGTTCAAGACCAGCCCAGGCAACATAGTGAGACCTCATATCTACAAAAAAAAAAAATCAAAACATTAGCCAGGCATAGTGACTGCACCTGTAGTCCCAGCTACTTGGGAGGCTTAGGCAAAAGGGTCACCTGAGCCCAGGGGTTGAGGTTGCAGTGAGCTGTAATTGTGTCACTGCATTCCAGCCTGGGTGACAGCCTTATAAAGATAGAACTTTAATGACTATAAATTTGGGCCAAATCTGTACTGCTAAATAAATCTATACTGTAATTTACTACTCTGTTAAAACAAACAAACCCAAAAATAGTGAGAGCTTTTCTTAGTTTCAAAATTTAGTGGAAACATTTCAATTTGTATTGGAATAATTTAAATAGTATTTTTTCTAATTGATTTCAAGGACTCTGAACTATCTACTTCTCTTGTGTGGATAGTAAATTTAAATGTGGGGACCTGAGCTGAGGAACACTGTTTCCTTCTCTGGAGAGAATTTCATTTCAAAACTGCTCCTGATGGCACACAGCATGTTCACGTGAATAAAGGGTAGTCTTAGCACTAAGTTTCCTTGTGTCCCTTAATACTAAAACTTATTTTCTGGGTTCTTGTACCAGATACTACATGATTTACTGAGCATGAAACTCTAAAAACTGTTTTTAAGGTAAGTCTGTGCATCAAATTAACTGGTGGTAAGGGGGAGGGAGGTAGTAGGAGTAGAGAGAAATCTGCCAATGCAAACTTTCTCAAACTTGCTTCTATACAATTTAAAAAGTTTTCTGATATATGAAGACTCAGCTGGTCTAAATTATTTGGTCATAATTGAGATGGCTGCTAAATAGTTTTCATGTGAGAAATTACAGTAACAAGATACTGGAAGTTGCCAATCAAGATCTTAAAGGAGAAAGCTTACTCTTCATTTCTCAGGAACTAAGGATTAAAAAAAAATTGGCTAAGGATCAAAGATGAAGTATGGGCAGAGGAAAACATCAGAAAAGCAACTTTCCAGTTCACCCAAAAGGCCATCTAGAAAAGTACAATGAAGAGCAAAAAGTGAAGAAATTGTATATTCTTACCAATGGAATAATAATAACCATAATTATTGAAATCTTATATGGTACAAGCTCTTTACATTTAAAATAAGTATAATAATCAAGAAAGCCCCACAAGATATTGATTATTATCTCCATTTTGGAGATGAGAAAACTTGAATTTCTAATATTATACAGCTAATGGTAGAACTAGAATATGAACAGAAACCGTCTGATTTCAAAGCCAGTTCTATATTAGGAATGTCACCTCAAGTACAACTCTGATTCTCTTGAGAGTGCCTGTCTAGTGCTATATTGAAAAGAATTCTAAGGCTTCATTCAGCAGGAAAGAGATTCGTGATTGATTAGAGATGTTTACCTTGAGTATGGGAATGGGAAGTGATAGTACATTGCCATGTATTTGCCATTTCTACTTACACTATATCCTCTTCCACATTCAAATATATTAATTTAGGCTGAACTATTTCAGAAAAAGGCATAGGCTACAGGTTTATGTCATGAATGCTATAAAATGATCTCTTCTAAGTAAATTAACAGCATACATGAGATGAGGAAGTATAGAAAAATTATTTTAAGCTACTAAAAATGACTTTACCAAAAATTTATGTGCTCAGTTAGAAAGTCTCATACAAATTTTTCTTATCACTACTTGGCCCTAAAAGTCTCTACTGGTCACGTTGTTCTCATCAGTGTAGCAAGTGGTTTTAGAAGCAGAACCATGGAACAAAAAACCAAAGAGACCTTACAGCTCTATGCCAGTGGATTTCAAGAGGGTTATAACAACTGAGCTTTTTTTTTCTCAATCAATAGATAAACATGAAACTACTCTGATTAACCTGAGGCAGGGCCTCACCCACCATCAGCCTTCCCAACATTCTCCAAGGAAGACCTTGAAGCATCTCAGCAAAACTCTAGAGTTTTTAAATCACGGATGCCTAATTTGCCTGCTTTTTCAGACAAGGAAGCTAAAGTTTAGAGATGTAACATTTTAAAATGAAAATTTCTGGAAAACCATCATTTTCTAATTAGTGTTTTTCTCCAATTTTGATGTGTGGTATTTGACTACAGTTATTCTTGAAGCTACTTACAAACACAAAAATGGTGCCTTTTACTCAAATCCTGGTGCCTCTAGCCTCTCCTTAGTATTACCAAGTTCCCTCTACTACATTTCCTTCTACACAGTTGGCACTGTCACCCATATCTTGGTCCCAGGGTTCTTTCTCTGTCTCTCATTCACATCCAGCTCCTCTAAGAAGAGATATTTAGAGACTGATCTCAGGGATATCTCTGCCTCCTAAATACCATGGCTGCCCAAAGCTGTGATTGTACGGAAATCTGTTGCCCTTACACGAATGTGACTAGATCTGCATACAATGTGTGATTTCAAAACCAGACATTTTCTTTTTTTTTATTTTCGTTTATGTCATCTTCACATTTATAGATTAATATAAAATAGTAAAATACTAATAGAAATTTCCTTTTTAGTTTTGATTTTGACTATGTTTTTGTTTTAAAGAATGATATTTTAAATTCACTCTGTGGAGTTAAAAACTAAAATTGAAGTGCTTTGTGCCACGGCATAAAAACCATAACAAGTTAGACCCAGATTTTTTAGTCATCCAGTCTCTGAAAAATGTCAACAAATAAATACCATCAAATACTGATTACTTGAAAAAAATACTGATGACTTTTTATGAATTGCTACATTCTTCCACTAGAAAGCTAAAACTGAGGAAAGTTATCAGTTACACAATTGACATCCCCTTGGTATCATTTGTTTACTTGCTAAAGTAAATACATTTGCAACTAGTGTAAACTCCTTTTCCCACTGTCCCATGTCACTAAGTGTTGAAAGGAGAGCAAAACTTTAAACAATCTGCCTTTTCACAGTTGACATAATAATAAATCATGTCAGATACTCATATTCCCTAACTCCATATATCTTGACCTGGATACTAATTTAGTAGATTACTGTATTAAGGTCAAGGTACCGAAATATCATTCCCCAAAAGGACCGTGTTTGTACTTAGTTAGAGATCACAGCTTTACAATGAGCCTTGTCTACTAAGAAGGGCTCCTTATATTTGTTTGAAAGGAGCAGGCGGCCTCTTTTCCAACATAAATATGCAAGCACAAGGCTGTTTCCTTTCCCAGGTCCGTGGGCGTGCTTATGGGCTCTGTCTGACCAGCATCCCTGTGGTCAGCCTGGCATTCCACACAGAGTGACAAGACAGCTGGATTACTAACTAAGCTTCTGAAATGCTGTGGGATCAAAATCAGCCTCACCACGAGGCAAGCAGGAGGGATTGCTTTGGGCCAGACTGGAGGAGAGCTGAGGTCTATGGTACATCAAGAAAAAAAAAAAAAAGGCAGCTTCATGAGACAAATGGAAAAAACATGTCATGGTTAAGAGCAAGGAATTTGATGTCAGACAGACCTGGCTGGGCTTAACTTCCAGTTCTGTATCTTACTAGCTATGTAACCTTGACAACTTATTTAGCCTCTCCAAGCCTCAGTTTCCACAAATGTAAAAACAGAGCTAATAATAGCACTTACCTCCAAGAATTGTTGTGAAGAGTAAAATGAGACAATGCTTCTAAAGCACTTAGCAGAGTGACTGACCATCTCAGAACGACACTTACTTAGCAATACTCCAGGTTAACCTAATTTGTAAACACCCTTGGCCATCAACCTTAGATTCCCTAGTCCGTGGTGGCTGCAGCAGCAGATGTCCAGACATTTTGGGCCCCAGTGGATAGCCCATCCTGATCACATTTCTCTATGCCAGGCTCCGGACTGAGGCACTGGGTGCTCCCGGAAGGTTGAATGTGAAACTAGACCTCAACATTGGGGATATTCTTGATATTGTGCCGCTAAATAAGTTGACAGCCTAACTTCACGGCTAATGAATGTTTTATCTGCCAGAATTAAATGGGCTCCAAGTTTCAGACAAATAACTTTGCAGTGAATTGTAACAAAATCTGTTGCCAATTAAGATTGTGTGTCTTCAGTGGGACCAAAAGCAGCTTTATTGTGGGTGTTAAATCTATTTTAACAACTAAATGAAGTTCCTTAAAATATAATGAATACATTACATGAAAGCCCATTATTATTAATAGTAGCAATAGATTTCTTGTGTACTAATTTTGTGCATTAAAACAGGTACTTGACATATAGTATTTCATTTGATCTTCAATTATCCTGTGAAGTAGCTTCCATTGTCATGCCCTAGTCTACGGATGAGAAAACTGAGTCTTAGCACAATTAAGTAACAAGCCCAAGGTTGCTCATGCATTAAAGCAGAAGAACCATGATAACTTTAGAGCCCAAGACTTTGGCCCCTACATTATATTGTCTATCTCCACATGACATGAAAGTGAAGACGTGGGGTTCACTCAATCCCAGGGCTGCAAAAGGCTAGCAATCTTCTAAGGCAAAATCTGAAATAAAATAATGTAAAGGGATCCTAGTGTCCTTATAATTTCTAAACTGAACATAAGCATGCATTTTCTTACTACATCTAATTTTTATCACAGAGAATCAATAAGTAAATCCAAGATCCCAAAGGGCATGATTTCTCATCAATCATCTGGGTGCAAACTGCTTATTTATGAGACTCTAAAAGAGATGTCTTCTTAATTCCCAAATTGTATGTCAGCACTGCTAGTTCACCTTCCCCTGAAGCATACAAGATTTACTGATGATGGGAGAATGAAATGCCAAATGGGATAAACCAGTGATTTGATGTGGTTCATCCTTTCTGAACATCTTAAAATAGACTTTGACTGAACTCTCAGCTGAGCCATATGGCTTTAACCTGACTTAAGAGACAACTCAGAGGCATATGAGCTCAATGTTTGCAAGGATTTGCCTTCTCATCAAGTCGTAGTTGGATAACTTACCCCAACAAATTTCCTAAGAAATTTCCGAGAGGCCTGGATATCTGGGCTGGATAGTTCAATGAAATTTCCCATCATACCCTCTTCTGTGGCTGGTACTTCTTGATAGAAAAGTTTAGCTCTGGCATAGAACTGCATCTCACCATCAATGACTTGGCTTGTTAAAGCATACAATTTCACTGCAAATAAAATATTATCAATAGTTATTAATATAATAGAACACTCTCAATCTTATGCATTACATTTTCTCTTAAAAGGCCATGAATTTGTGCTGTAAAGAAAAGAGCACTGGTTTGAAGTCAAAAGATCTGGGTTTGAGTTCTGGCTCAGTAACTTACTTGCTATATAACATTGAGAAAATTTCTTCACCCCTCTGGTCTTCAGGGATTTCATTTATAAATCATAATCATGTGACATATTCCTGATTTAATAACTCGACAGTTTAACAAACCTGTAGCTTTCCACTGCATAAGAAAAGTTTAACAGTGTTAGCTACAATAAGATAAAGGCTGTCAACAGTTTCATGGTAAGTTTTGACTCTGAGTTCCCAATATTTTATGAGAATTTTCTCGTTAATCCTAATCACAAGATAGGAGTAGTTACTTTTTAATCTCTTTTTCAAGCAACACATTTCCAAATATGTCTTCATATCAACATTAGAAATGTGTACTTGAGCTCTAGATTATGAAAACAACATAATAAAAAAGACACAGTACTTATTAAAAAGTTAATCCATACCAGGTAGTATGCTAGGTGTATTCATATATAACTTGTCATTTCATTATTTTGAAACATATATGAGATATTATTTTAAGATATTTATTTTTAGAAAAACATGCATTTCAACTTCTGAGGAGTAAATGAGAATGCATGAAAGTGTATTTTGCAAACCAAAATTAACCCATGCAAATATAAAATATTTTCATTCTAGGACAATCAGAAGGAAATGGTAGAAAGTGAATAAAAGGGAAAAACTTCTGGTTCAAGATTGCAGGCTGAGTACATGCATTTGGCTTCCCTCCCTGAGAAATGTCTTAATAGAGTAAACCAATAACAGTGAAGAAAATGAGAGGGTATCGCTGATGGATTCATGAATCCAATAAATCTCTGGAAGACAAAAAATCAGAACAAAGAGAAAGAATTTGCAGACCAGAATAATTGCAAGAGGACATTACATTCCAGACTTAGAGCCAACAGGATGCAACTGTAAGAATAAGAATGGAAGCCAAAAAATAAATAAATAATAAGAGAGTTAACAAAAACGTTGTCTAGAGAACAGACAGATAAGGGAATAAGTGCACCCTTCTGAGGCAACAGGCAGCACAGCTGTATTCCTAGGGGGAAAATATATCTGTTGTCTAAAAAAAAGAACTGCCTTGGGAGAAGTAGACCAGTTAGCATTAGAACACTGCCAATTTTCACATATAGTAGACTCCAAGCACCTCATTTACTCACACTCATCAGAGTCTGGTAAGGTCTACCTGCACATGTAGAGCTTCTTGTCATCTTCTCTGTTGAGAGCACAAGTACAAAACAGAGGAAACCTTATCCATTTCCTAGAATCATTTACCTTGTTCCTTATTCCTAAATGTGAATAGGCAATGATCTCCAAACACATGAGAATAAAGTAGCAGCCTAGAAAAAAAAGATTGAGATAAGCAATCAGAATTGACCTCAAAGGAAATAGAAATAATTCAGGAAATGGATAAGAATTTAAACTAAACCAAAACCAAAACACTCATATATCCTTAAAGATATATGAGAACTGGTACATCCATAAATGAAAGCTAAGATTCTAAGAGAATGATAGTTCAAAGAATAACAAAGAATTCTTCTAAATTAAAGTTTTTATAACCAAACACTATAGAATATAAAATTGAAGAAATTTCCAGGACACAAAACAAAAAGACAGGTACAAAAAACAGAAGTAAGAAGATGAGACTTATAAAAGCAACTCAGGAGGCCCAACATCAAGCTAATTAAGATTCTGGAAAACAAATATAATTGACAAAAGAAAGTGATTAAAGAAATAATAGAAGAAGATTCTGGAGTTGAAAAAGATTGTAAGATCCAACAAGTGCTAGGCAGCATGAATTTTGTTTAAAAGTCACATTTGCACACATCTTTAAGAAATTTCAAAACAGAAAGAGTAGTAAGAAGATCTGAAAGTCATTTGGAGGAGAGCAAGTGGTTGGCCCTCAAATAGGGTTGCCAGATTTAGCAAATAAACACACAGAACTCACAGATTTGAATTTCAGATAAACAATTAATAACTTATTAATATAAGTTTGCCTGGTATATCACACAATCCATGGGACATACTTACTCTAAAAAATTATTTGATGATTATGTTATATTTAAATGTAGCTTATTGGCTATTTTATTTGGCAACCCAATATTCAAAGGACTAGAACTAGGCTTGTATCACAGCTTTCATCAGAAACACTAGAAAATAGTGGCACAGTGCCATTAATATTCTGAGGGAAAATTATTTTAAAATTAAATTTAATATTCTGTCAAACTGTCAAAGAATATTTACCTCCCATGGATTCATTCTTCAGAAGTTTCTTGAAGCTATATTCCAGCCCAATGGGGGTTAAAATCAAGAGAAGACGCACGATGAAAGATGATGTAATTAATCAGGAATCCAATGAAATAAATCCCCAAATGACAGCTATTTATCACATCTGGAAAGAAATCAGTTTATATTACAAGAGAAAACAAAGGCTACAAAGCAATATATTTAAGAGTAGAATGAATTGGATTCCAGGTAATAGAGTAAACACGAAGCAAGGAGATATTAGTAACACTTTAAGGAAGACATATTTTTCATCTTAACCACCAAAAATGAAAGATAATTGAAAGCTTCAAGCAAAACATACAATGATTAAAAGTGTTTTGATCAGGGCATGAAATAAACCAAAATATGGCATAATTTGAGCACAAGAAAGCTAAGAAAAAAACTGTTTAACTTTAAGAACATATTTCTTCAGATAACCCCAAGATTGTGACATTGGACTAGTGTACTACTTGTCTCAGAATTGAGCAATTACATAGTCCCAAATTCTGATTCTGAAAGTTAAAAATCCAACAAATGCCACTTATATTAATATGGCTATGTTCCATCTATGAGATTATATCGGCATTTTCCAACCTGAAGATGCTGGAGTAACAGTTGGACCCTGAATGACCATGAATTTGCTGAAAGGGATACAAGAATCTGTTTCCATGTTGTATAATTTTCTGAGGCTAACAATGTTACATACTATATCTCTCACATACTACCTATTGCATGTAGATTGTTATTTTTTTAATTCAACCCTTAAAAGTTTAAATATAAGCTTTTTTCCATTTTATACACAATTTGGCCACTGACTAAGAAAATACATTAAAAGAGGATCTCTTGTTCAAAAACATTGGGAACCACTGACCTACGCTAGCGCTAGTACTTGGTAAACTGTTGTGTTAACAGCAGATGGCTCAATAAATACTTATAAATTCCACAAGGTTGACAAAAATCAGGCATCCACATCCCAATAATATGACTGTTCCAATTTTTTCTGGATGACTCAGAAAGTCATGTAGGAAATCATAGCTCACAGAGTTTGCCCAGGGTTGACTGCTGCTCTGGGATCACTAGCAAGCCACAGCCCAGGCCTCTCCTTGATCCAACCAAAGCAGCAAGGCAGCCACACTCATCATCACCTGCTTAAGTCAACTTGTTGGCACAGTCTATTAAAACCCTTAATCTAGAAATGGGAATGGTTCATTATGCCAGCAACATTAAGATCGCAAATGAATGCCAATCTCAGCAGGTGTCAGATTCAAAGTGGGTTTTTATGGTTATGGGCTTGAGTTCTCATTTTCACCTAATTGACAGCAGCATTTCACTTAAAAATATATATGAGGTGTCATGGCCAGCCCCAGGTCCTCTCCTGATAGCTTCTGCAATTGTGCATGTTGACTCAAATAAGGCAATCAGTAACCAGCTCATGCCTTTTTACTATAGAAATGTATCTAATGGCTTGTTCTCATAGAACTGCAAAGTCTCTGTGAAGCTTGGGGTAGTCTAAGGCAGATATGAGACAATATATTTATTTTTGATATAATATGGTATTTACTTATTGACCAACATTATAAGCTGAACTCCCAACTGTTTACGTATTTAAAAAAGAAGAAAATACAGTACAAATTCATTTACCCTGAAGGAGAATAAATATTTTGTGAACATTCTAGGAGAGGTTAATATCCAAAAGAGTATACATCCAGAGACAATCCATCCATAATTCAGGTATTAAGCACAAATATAAGAGGAAATAAGAAACATAAAGCCAAATCTCTTATAGAGATTACAACATAGCAAGAAGGAGTTAAGTCATACATCTCCACATGCTCAGTGAATGGTACAAACCATTGCCTTGAGAATTCAGCAAATGCCTGCAAGTAGAAGCAAGACCTCCTTCCAAAAAGGCCTCAGATATGAAGGATGCTTTTGATTTGAGTTAGCAAAAAAAATGAGGAGGAAAGGAATTTCATGTGATGTGGACCATCTGGATAAACCTTGGAATTTTCAAATGTCTCCTTTGAGAAATTCTTCTTCAGGTAGCAAAATAGTTTTGTTACCCTATGTCTCAATTTCTCACTTGAAGATGCAAAGAAATGAGTTTACTTTGAGGTGATGTGCTAATGATTCTTGCTATTGTTTGATAAAAAATTTTTGAGAAAGACAGAATAATCACTCAAAATCTTAATCTAGACCTGAAAGGAGATATTGATCTAAAACAAGAGATAGATCCAAAAAGTCAAGGCAATGTTATTTCAGTTGCCAATAAAATAGAGACTTTATGACAAACAAAATTTTGTTAATGGGTGTTTATCTATTTCTTTAAATTTTTTAGTAGTCAAATATAGCTATTTTAAGTTCTTTATTCCAGATGTTATTTCCTGCTTGTCAACTGAAAATCGACTGGATATTATATATCCAGAAGATATTTAAGCTAGGTTTAGACAGTAATTTTGAAATTATCTGATACTGAGAATATTGGATCAAGCTAGCTGTTTATTTTTAAGAGAAAAAAAAATTCCCAATCAAGCGATGCCTCCTTGAAAAGTAAGGCCTTCCATAAAAAAGATTTGCAGATGAGCACACCCCAATTTAGCCACTAAAGAGGTAATCATAGGACAGGAGGGAAGGAGAGGGGCAGAAATAGTTGGAGTAAGATATCCTGGATTTGCTTGCCAACTCTGACACTAATTAGTTGTATGATCTTGAGTAGGTTTCACAACTCCCATGAGCCTCGGTTTCTTCCTCTATAAAATTAGGTAATAACAACTATTGTACAAGGTTGTTGAAATTATTAAATGAGATAATTCATGTGAATGTGGTACTTTGTTTAGAGTAGGAACTCAGTAAATGCTACCTTCCTCATCATCTTTTTTCACCAGTGGGGGAGGAAGAGAGGTGGGATTTTATCAATGTTTCTGATGAAATCCACAGGTCTGAATACAGGATGCTAAAGGTTGTCATTACCAAGTCTCTGAATTGCCCAGAGAGGCCTTCTAGGTTTTATTTGTTCCCTGTAGACTGTATGTATCTGGTGTTTCTTCTCTTTAAAATAGTGTACTGCCTACCCTAAAAGTTTTATGGGGTTTTTCCATTTCAACTGAGGGCTAGTTTGGTGTTTCTTAACTTATTTTCAGGCTTCAACACAAATGAAGTAACCACAACCTGCTTTCTCCAGTTCAGCAAGGGATCTGTCTCCCACCTATTTTCTGAGTTTCTTTCTAACTCTCCATTCCTTCTCAAACACTCTCCTGACTTACTATCAAATTTAAGAAGGCAAGAAGTCAGTCGGAGATGCAGGAGACAGATTTTGTACAGTGAGATTTGATTCAGAAGTCCCCATGTCTCTTTTCATCTCTGTAGAATCGTGTGGTGGTCTCTCTTACTGTATTTCCACATTTTAAAATGTTATCTGTGTTGGTCTCTCCTACACTAAACTCTTCTGGATAAGACTGTATCTTATTTTCTTCATAACACCAGCAATTACCATTATGCTTAACTCATAATAGGCCTTCTTTGAATGTTCTTTTAATAAATTCTAGCTTTGTGTTCTTCGAATAACATATGAGTTCAACAAAGTGGTGAATATATGAGTTCAACAAGGTTGACATAAGTACAACCAAGTCATACCTTTGGCATAGTTTATGAAATACCTGTCCTCCTAATTAGGTATACCCAAATAATTTAAAAATGGTAACTATCATTGATCAAATATGTAAGTCAAACATTATATATCTATTCTGCAGAAGAAACAAAGGCATTAAACGGTTAATGAAACTGCCCAAGGTCAAGTAACTAGTGAATGACATAACTAGGATTTGAACTAGGTCTATTTAAATTCAAAACCATTTCATACTCTGTACCTAAAAATATGTCTTCTAAATTAAAAGGGAAATGATGCTTTCTTCATTTCTTGCAGCAATTGCATTACACAAGTAACAATAAAACATGTGAAAAGATATCTTCATAAGTGGGTTGTACAGTAATGCCTGCCACAGAGGTGAAATCAATTTTTAAAATGCCAATTTTTAAAATGCCACTGTAGTGAGTTTCATTCTGGAAATTCCTAGTGCTTTATAAGAACTGTTTGTGTTAACTCTGGCTCTTAACTGTGATGGCAAAGGTTTGGTTGTTGGTCTTAATTTTCTCTTCAAAGACTGATTCTTCTAAAAGGGCATCAATGAAAGGGGAGTACCTCGTATTTGCCAGGCATTAATTATACTAGGCACTTTCATATCATCCTTTCACATTATCCCTTTTAATCATCACAGAGTCTATAAGACTGCAGTTACAATGATCATTTTACAGATGAGTAATGAGAGACTCAGAGAGACTTAGTAACTTACTCAATATCACATAGCACAGAAGTGTAATAGCCACGACCTAGCCTGTGCCTATTCAAATGCAAAGCTTCTGGTCTTTCTGCTAAACTACACAGAACCATTTTTCAAAATATAAAATTAGAATAAGACTTTAACAAAGTCCAGGAGTGATTCTTGCTCAATAATATAATCAATAAATATTAATTGACTTCTACGTATTCAGAAACATTGATAGTACTAGAAGAATCTTGAATGTTAACTTATACAAACATCTCCAATTGTGTTGCATATAGGCCCACTTGAGCACTGGTATACAAACTGGAGACTTACACTGAGTTGTTTTCTTATTCAACTCCTTATTTGTTCATGAACAACCACCTTTGGAAAATGTGTTCACTCCAAGCCTCCAACTGAACTTTGACTGAAATAACTAGAGTAAATAAATCTACTTACAGGCCTGTCTAGCTTGGTGATCTCAATAGAAAGCCAATGCTCTTCATAGACTATGTTTTCTATGCCTGCCAAATAAGAAAATATGGTAAAACTTATTTGTTGCGCACATTAGTCAAGTTTCCATTTACATTGGTAGACAATATCATGTGGCAGTTAAAAAAGACTCTGGAGTTAGACTACCTGGGTTCTAATCCTGCTCCACCACTCACCACCACAAGCTCCTCAGCTGAGTTACACAACTCCTCTGTGTCTCAGTTCCTCACATATAAAATGAGGAAAATAACACCACACCTAACAGGGATGTTATGAAAATGAACTGGGATAATATATGCAAAACATTGAGAATACTGACGCCTTGTTTTCACTTCTTTCTGAAGGTCTGTTATGTTTGACAGCATAGTTATGTCTTCCATTGGAGACTTTTAGTATGTATGTCTTTGCTATTCCATGAATCTCTAAAGCTAGCCAGGGATGTGTCAGCAGATTTCCTCATGACTGAATGTCACCACACAGTATGCTGGAGTGAGACAGACTGCCTAACGCAGGCAGTTGGAGGGAGGAAGGAAGGAAAGGAGGAATCAAAGAGGCTGGTTAGTTCTTTCCATAATTACCCCAAACAACAAACTCTCTGTGCAGACCCTACAGGAGAGGTTCCCTAACCTTTTTGAAAGAAGGGCTTTATTTTCATTTCTCTGAAGTCTTGAAATCATCAAGGATAGGGGAAGCCAACTCTAAAACACCTCAGTGGAGCTAGGGAGGAAGCATCTCTGTTGGCTAAGTTTTATTTTCAAACTGAAAAGCTGCAGCTTGAAAACTCTCGTATATTGAATTCAGTTCATCATCCTTGGTAATGTCTGTTTTAAAGAAGGATACACAGTGCCTTTTAAAAAGTCTATCTTAGAGGAAGGAAAGAAACTAATACTTACTAAGGATTGACTACCTTCACATACTTGTATATACCTTCATTTAATCCTTCAAACATCCCTGCTACAGTTTTGAGGAAAATGATATTCAGAGGTTTTAGTAACTCGTAGAGGTTACTCCTCTGTTTAGAATGAATGCAAAAATTTGAACTTTGAACTTTGCTGACCTGCAATTAACTATTAGTAATCCATTTAACAAATATTTGTTGAGCTTTTCTATAAACCAGTAACGATGGCAAATGCTAAAAATATAAATATAGAAGAGGGGAAAATAGATGAGTCTTTACTCTCATGAGAACGAGAGTCCACTAGGGGAACAAATATGTACAAATGCATTCCATAAGTATAAGTTATAATCTCCTGGGGCAAAAACCAAGGTTTAAGTGAGTTAATCAAGGACCAAGAGAATCCTTCCAAACAAATAAAAGTCACACTGGCAGATGAGACATATGTGCTGATTCCTTTCTGAATATTCAACTTCTGCCATGTGAAGAAAAAACTGCAAAAGAATTTAGTGTTCACAGAGCTAACAGCTTGACTTCTCTGCATCCTGAATTTAAAAGGATTAATGCAAAGTTATTTATAGATTTACCTCCATTGCCAGATTGTAAAATCCAGAAGAATGGAGACTGTGTGTTATTAACATGCACAGTACTTTATATAATAATGAGAACTCTTGCATTGAATATGGCTGAATTGATCAGAAAGAAGAAATACCTGGTGTTTCTATCTCTAAGAATCCATTTTGTTTCCTGTAGCAAAAACATTTGTTGGTGACCAACTGTATGTGTGCTCTCTTTGCAGCATTCTTGTAATTCTGAACAACAGATTCGAAACAAATATAATGTATGTCCTTTTGGTTCAAAGTATTTAAAAGCTAGTAGACAAACCTTCAGCTTCTCTTCCCTTGCCTTGGTAATGTTTCAGCTGGCAGAGCTCCTATCATCCCTGATCTCTGAATGCTTGTGTAGAATATAGCCTCCCCACTCGCCCAATAATGCAACATTTCCTCTAGTTTTCAGGGAATTCGACAATAGAGCAATAAAAAGATTATCTAAAGCAAGAGTAAAAAATAAACTCTTATGTGTTCAACTCTCAAGATTTTAGGATTAATTTGTTATCGCAGCATATCCCGGTCCATACTGACTAATATAGCCCTTAGTTACAACCATCAAAGAGGTATTATGGATGAGGCTAGCCCTGTAACTCTCAGAAGAAATTAATGTTCAGGCTGAATCATCAACATAAAAAAAATAAAGAATACCCATTTACGGAAAACTGCAGCTAAATAAAATGAAGTCCACTTTGGTTTGGAATAGGCTCATGGCTTGCAAACTGTATTCATGGAATGCTGTAGGTTTATAGAAGTGCCTCAGGAGCCACTGGTGAGGCTAAGAGAATAGACAAAGAAAAGAACCCTGTTCCCATTCCTAAGCAGAAAAACCACTTCTGTGTGTCTCTGTGTGTGTATGTGTTATATTGTCAAAAAGTTTGCCACTTAGTATAATGATTTGTAAAGAGTTAGAAATTGTTGATGAGCAATCAACATATTTACAAAGGATAAAAACATCTAAAATCAAAATGACTCTAAAATCAAAATTATTTTACCTGGTAAAAAAAAAAGAGGAGATTGAGACCAAATATAAGTTACAGTCTACTTGTCACAAATTAATTTTCATCTGATTTTCAGAAGAGACTGTTTTATGCTAAGTTCTTCTTTCATCTTCATCTACCTTCAGAAATGAGTTTCTTTTCTCTCCAGTAAATAGTTTTAAAGTTTGGCAGTCATTTGTGCTTTAATGAGTCTCTTCAGTTATTGTAATTGATACCTTTCTCCAGTCTAATTCAACCAAGTGTACCAAGCTACTCTTACCGAGGTATGGCCCAAAGAGTATCCCCAGAAAAGCAATGCTCTACCAGTGTATGGAGATACCAGAACATCTTCACCTTCCAGAGAAACTGATCTAATTTTTCCATTTTGATACAGATGAGATGCACTACAAGCTCTAAAAGAACTACTTATGGGCAGTGTGATCTACCAGAAAGATCCCTGAACTTCGGTCTTTACTTATGTATTACTCTGTCTGGATTAAATACCATTATCTCTAAACTTTCTTTCCCTCATTTGAAAAAATAAAATGGAAAACATGGAAGGAAAAAATAATGATACTTACCCTATCTATCCCACAGTATAACTGTGATAATCAAATAATGTCATAGATGAAAAGAAATTACAGATTTGTATATATAATAATGATATTTGTACATTTAGTATTAAAGATCCCTCAGAAATGGACTTATGAAAAGAGATTTTATTAGGCTGCTAACATCCAGTTTCTTGAATGTCATACAAAGAATTATGTAGCTCCTTCCACAGCTGGAAACCCTGACCACATCAAGTGCACAATGGGGCTTTCAAACAACCTTAAGTAAACAGACTGGGCTGATACACAGTGTTCCTGCTTTCACTGGGGGGAAATATAAATCAAGGGGGGGCAGAGATTATTTCACTCTTTAGTGTTAAGTTATTTCCTCTTCACTGCTGTTTAGAGTGCCCTGAAGTAACTACTTTCACAGAGGCTGAGAAAAGTAGCATAGACAAATCAGATAAGCTTTTTATTATTCTATTGTCCAGTTACCTGAAAACTAGAGGAAATAAAGACAGACTACTTCCTTTTTTTTTTCTTAATTTTCAAAGATCAAACTAAAATCTACTTTTTTAGACTCTCTGACTATTCTTGTGATTCAAGGTCAGGAGGATTATATGTGGTGTGCGTGCACACACACACACACACACACACACACACACACACACACACAATTCCAAGAGCATTTTGATCTATTATTGTTTAGTCTTTTTAAAGTCTTATTTGATCTATTGTTGCACTAATACTCTCATCTCTGAATTACCTGATTTACCCAAACCTATTTTTTTGCAAATATTAAAAATGTACTTCTGAGTTTCTATAAGCCTGATACTACACCCAGAGAAGCAAATCACTGGGCCGGATGGTGCATGGAAATCCCAAAATAGAGTCCTGGCTGGCCAGGAAGCACTTGATCTTTGTACTCTCCATAAAAGAATGCCATTGAAACATTTCAGCCCACTGACATTGGTTGTGGATTGTTTTTATCTGAAAAGTGTCCTTGTTTTAACTTCTCTTCTGTAAGCCCCACAACCTCACACAATCCCTTCAGTCATTCCTTGTTTCTTATCTAGTAGCTCTGGCTCACTTACCCAGGGGGATTTTTTCCAGTAGGTAGAGATAGCTCTGAAAGAAGTCATTGCGAATGGCTTTGTGAAGGATAAAAGACATGCTATGTCGACAAAGTTCATCATCGGTCTTCTGCCAGCGGGATCTAAAAGCAAAGTGGGCTCCCAGGTGGGCCATGGTGAAGAAGGATAATAATTATTCCTATGGAGAAAGGAAGTTTGCCTGGCTGTTTCTCTGAATTAGCCTTCTCTTCCTAAAGGAGCTTGAGACTGTCATTTTAAACCAGTCCCTTGTCCATCTATATCAGGACAGGCCGTCATGGGGTGTGAGGAGGAGGGGCAGCACACATGGGGCAGTCAGGTTCTTGGCACATCCACCGTTTGATTGCTTGGGTGACACCACTGCAAGCCAGCAGGTGCTAAGTAAAGATGAAAACAGGCTGAGTGAGACCCTGCTTCATCCAGGAACAAGGATGCCTCCCTCCTTTAGCTGCCACTTCAAACAGGCAGGAGCACAGCCTGCTAACACCCTGAATATTTACTTTAATTTGATTCCTAAATTGGAATAGCCTAATTTCCACTTCAAAGAGTTGTGAATATTTTGCAGGAGATCTTGTTCCCTGATTTCCATTACTTCGCCTAGAACACTGAATCCTCAAGTTACAAGGACCCTTCAAAGTCATCTGAGCCACCTATACTCCTTTCATCAGTACAGTTTTTCCCAAAATTATTTCATAGAGTCATATATGTGTTTCCTATTTTTAAGGGTCTTCAAGAGAACAAGTATTTGAAAGCCTGTTTTGATGTTAAATACCCTTCCCTGTCAGCAAACTCTTCAGTCTAGCCTGCTCTAAACAATACCCATTCATGTAACTCTGTTTCTTCCTCTCATAGTCTGTGGCTATGACTTCCCTCATAAGTACATTTGTTTGCTGAAGTACTATCTTCTGATTGTCCCTCTAGTTTCATTCTCCACTCTTTTCGCATTACTATGTGTCCCAGGAGGTGGCCTTCACAGTAGACTCCATTGCCCCCTGGCTTCTAGTTGTGGTCAGTCAATAGATAATGTCAGAAGGATGCCAGAGAGTTTGAGGTCAAGGTATTCCTTTGGCAACTTCTCTGTGGAGCTGCTGTGGACTGACTGCATCCTTTAATAGAAATTCAGAGCTCATTTCAGGGGTCTTCTCATGCAAATATCCTCTCCTGGTTGTGATCATTTCTCCTTTGCCTTACCACTTCAGACCTAGGGAGAGTGATATGCTAGGTTACCAACTATTCTTTGCAATTTCCCTATTCTTGTTCATGTCTTTGTAAATAGTCCCTTTATTAAACCAGCTCAAATTCCCAATTTGTGAATGCCATCTGTTCCCTACAGGTACTATGACTATTATTTCACTCCTCTAATGTTCCTTATAAGAAAATGCATACAAACTTCATACACTTTCAGTCCTAAACCATGTGCACCCACTGACTCCCTGAACATACATATACACATGTACGTATACACAAATGCACACATTATGATAGGCAACTTCTAAGATGGTCCCTGCCTTAGTGAAAGCTGCCATAACATGTTAACTACAGTGGCTTAAACAACAAACTTATTTAGCACAGTGCTGGAGACTGGGAAGGTCAGGATCAAAGTTCTGGAAGATCCTGTGTCTACTGAGGACCGTCTCCCTTGTTTACAGATTGCCCTCTTCTCATGGGTATGTTCACATAGCAGAGAGCAGAAAGTGAGATAAGTTCTTGTGTCTCTTCTTATAGGGGCACTAATCCCATCAGTAAGGGTTCCATCCTCATGAACTTACCTTCCAAAGTCCCCATCTCCAGATCCCATCATATCAGGGGTTATGATTTTAGCATAAAAATTTTGAGGCACACAACCAGTCTACAGCAGCCCATAAGAATTCCCACCTCCTTTCTGCCTGGTATCCATGTCTTCCTGTAATTCTCTTTTCTCGAATGTAAACCAGATTTATTGACTCACTTCCAAAGAATAAAATATGATGGAAGTGATGGGATGTCACTTCAAGATGAGGTTATTAAAAGACTGTCTTGGGCATCTTCTTTCTCTCTCTGGCTTGTTAGCCCTGCAAAAAGCCAGCTGCTGCTATGAACTGTTGTACTGAGAGGTCCACATGTCAAGGAACTGAAGTCCTCAGTCAAACATCCCAGGAGGAACTGAATTCCACCAACAACTATGTGAGTGAGCAAATCCTTCCCCACTCAACAATTTGACTGTGACTGGTGAGAAACCTTGAGCCAGCTAACCCGCACCCAGGTTTCTAATCCTGTGTATTATTTTAAGTCCCTAAATATTGGGATAATTTGTTACAATGTAGCAATGTACAACCAATTCACACATCATTCATGGAAATTGTTTAAGATGTAGAATCTAACAACAATCTTTAAATTTCATTTCTGTGTCAATCTTTTACTGGGAGAGGACATTAGTATTCCATTTGCTTGACTCATTTTTTTTCCTTCATCTTCCCATGCTTGTGCTTTGCTATTTCCCCTCTCCCCAGCTGAAGGCACAGTCATTCAATTTTGATGGGATTGGCCCCATCCTTGGCTTCAGGAATTGCCCAGATTACAATCCAAGTTATCCATTTCCACTCCTCACCACAGCCTGTGGTTCACGAATAAGTACATCATCCAAGCCTGAGCCAATCAATACATAGTGTTCTGCTGGTTCCAGTTTTCATTTGGGAGTGGGCACATGATCTAAGTCTGTTATTGTTAATGTCAGCTTGAGTTGAGTATTCTGTACTAGCAACATGGAGTCTTATCTAATACAAACACCATTCTACATTATTTTTACTCAGTAAATTCTCATGAGTAAATTCTCATTTTTACTCAGTAAATTCTTCATGGAAACAGCATAGATGATATCAAACAGGCCAGAGAAACACCTAGTGATATTATTTCATGGTATTAACCTTATATATGACAAATTAATTTTTTAGTTTCTCTGAGCCTCACTTTTCTCCTCTTTCATATGAAGATGATGAGATAGTATACACCTTATATAATTGTTGTGAGGTATTGAGATACCACCTAACCCCAGTAAGAATGGCCATCATTAATAAAACAAACAACAACAGATGCTGGTGAGGATGTGGAGAAAAAGAAACACTTCTACACTGCTGGTGGGAATGCAAGCTAGTGCAACCTCTTTGAAAGACTGTGGTGATCTCTGAAAGAAGTAGAAATTGACCTTCCATATGACCCAGCAACTCCCCTATTGGGAATAAACCCAGAAAACTCAAATCATTCTACAAAAAAGATACCTGCACATGCATGTTTGTTGCAGCTCTATTCACAATAGCAAAAACATGGAATCAACTGTGCTGCACATTGAAGCTGGACTGAATTTTTAAAATGTGGAACATATACACAATGGAATATTATGCAGCCATAAAGAAGGACAAACGTGGACTTCACAACAACTTGGATGGATTTAGAGTCGATCATACTCAGTGATCGATCACAGAAGCAAAGAACAGAGTGCCATATGTTCTTACTCATAAGTGGAACTTGAACACTTATAATACTATAAGAAAGGGATTGGCAGTAGTGGGAAACCATCATGGGAGGGGGATGGGATTGACAGTTGAGGGAAACTTCTAGGGGAGGAAGGGACATACCTCATCAACAAGGGGACCTGCATAATCAATGTTTGTGTACCTAACCCTGAATTGCACCCCACATCTTTATATAAAAATTATATAACATATTATATTGCCTAGCATACAATCGTGTCCAATAAGTGCTGACTATTATCATTATAATCCTTGGGAGAAAGCTGATATAAGTTATAGGCCCTCAACATACTATGTCTATCTGGTTGTTCTTGGATTATATTCAAGCAATAGCACCACATACCCAATTATTTGTACTTGCTGCTTTTAAGAATAGAAAAGAAAAGAAATCCAAATAAAATGTGCTCAGAACTTTCTAAGTAAAAAAGAAAAACATGAAAGGATCCTTCTTTGTTACTTGTATTTGTCAATACCTCTAACAGGAGGTGAGTTCCTAATCCCAACATCTTAGTAATGTTTTGATAACGCTTCCTATCCTGAAAAGGTCAGAATATTCGATCCTGTATAGAAAGACTGGCAATCACTGACTCCAGCTACTCAGTATTACTTATTTGGCAACTGATATTGGCAAGTTTCTGAGTTTTTTTTAGTACATATTTTTTATTTTAAAATTGTGGGGTACAGTTAAGGGTTAGGGATACAAATATGCATTGTGCAGGTACCCTTGTTGATGAGGTATGCCCCCACATCCCCAGACAGATATTGACTACCGTTAATCTCATCTCCCTTCCCCTCCCTGCCCCCCCCCCCATAGTTTCCTACCACTGTCAATCCTTTTCTTATAGTATCACGATAGTTGTTCAAGGTCCACTTATGAGTGAGAACATGTGATACTCAGATCTTTGTTTCTGTGAGAGATCACTCAATATTATAAACTCTAATTTTATAATTTATAAACTCTAATTTATAATTCTGAGTTTTTACAGAACTAATTTTCTTCCACTATAAAATGAACATTAATTATTGATGTCTGGGCAAGGATTATTAAGTGTTCTAAGATCTCTATATTTTAGACTCATAATTGCTGAGTAGAGTGAAAGACTGATTGGTTTATACAAAATGCCTTTGTCCAGTTTTGTTTATCTCTGTAGGTCACATTAGATTTTGTCACTATTTCTCATACTGGTATAGTTTGAACCAGTTTCTGGCTCATTGCATTTATTTCCTTATGCCAATAATTTTTCTTTCACAGCTGCAATGCTCTATTTGCAACTACCTCACACCATTCTTGGCCATATTCATACTGAGTGAACGAGGTTATGAAATAAGTCTCAAGTCTACCACAGGCATACAATTTCCAGGCAAGGAAAGAAAACAATGAATGTAGAAGAAAGAAATATGACTATGGCAAAAGAAGGTAGAAACTCCATCTAGGTTTTCCTTCTCACAAAGGATTCCTTGGTTAGGGGTAACTACTGTTAAAAAATAAATTGTCATGAAGAGAGACACAGAAATAAGGAAAATAAAGAAAGAAAAAAAGCCATACGGAAAGCATACTCATTAAGTAGCATGATAAGCTAAATATTTGGGAAAATACACTGAAAATAAAATGCCTATCAAATTTAAATCTCATAATACTTTAAAGTTCAGTAGTACTTTAGCAGAGAACTTCAGTAGAGAGGATGAAATAAAGATATTTTCAGACAAAGAGAGAGTTTACCATTCATAGACACTCACTAGAAGCATAATTTTTTTAAAAAATCTACTTTGGGCAGAAGGAAATTAATATAGTGTGTTATTGGCACAGGGATAGGTAAAAAGATAAATAAAATAGGATACATACAGAGCGCCCAAACAAAGCTATTTATATATAGTAAGTTGAATTAAGGTAGAGTAGGTATTGCAGTAGAGAAAAGGTATTTTCCATAATGGTCCCAGTGTTGGCATACACATCATATACATCTCACATCACACACAGACTTAGCCCTAGGCAGACTGAAGGCTCAATGTTAAAAGGGAAATTCTAAAATTCTTTGAACATGATATAGGAAAACATCTTTGTGATAGTAAGGTACAAAAGGATAACTTTTTTAAGATTGAAAGAACAAAAGCCATAAAGAAAAAGTAACTAATTTGACTAAATTGAAACTAGAATAATGAACTTTTGTTCATCAAAATAAACCATTAAAAAATTAAAAAGGCAGCCAACACATTGCTAAGAAACATTTGTTGCATCAATAATTAATCAGAAATTAGTGTGATAAATGTATGAATAGTTCTTACAAATAAATAAGAAAAATACAAACAACCCTATAGAAAAATGGAGAAAGGGCATTAACAGACAATTCACAGAAAAGTAATTCATAAATGCAAATTAAACATTTGAAAAAACACCCAACTTATTAATCATCTGGAATATACAAATTTAGTGAAAACAAGATACAAAAGATTAACAGAAATTAAGGCCTAAATGCCAAGTGCTGGTGAGGATGCAGGGCAGAAGAAATCATTATAAATCATTAGTGAAAACTGATACTAATGTTTTGCATTAAATTTGACATTATCTTGGAAAGTTAATGATGTCTGTAGATCAAGCAATTCCATTCCTAAGCACACATTCTAAAATAACTCTTACACATCTGCACGAAGATATATGTATGTGTATATATATATATATATATATATATGAATTTTAAAAACAGTTTTGTTTACACTACCAAATACACAAATAAAAACACTATAGCAACCCAGATGTCCAAAATTAACAAATAATATATATTTATAGAATAAAAAAAAATCAATGAATAATAACAAACTACTATTGGGAATGCTATTATGCTATGTTGCCCTTGCAGATATTTGCACATGCTATCCAGGATTGAGCCACAGCTAATTTGAGTCTTGGCAGAATGCCTTCTTTTAAAAAACTTTTATTTTATATTCAAGGGGTACATATGCAGATTTGTTACATAGATCTATTGAATGATGATGAGGTTTGGGATTCTAATGAGCCCAACTTAGTGAGCATGGCACCCAATGGGTGTTTGTTCAGCCCTCATTCCTCCTTCCTGCCTCCTCTTCTTTAGTAGTCCCCAGTGCCTACTGCTCCCATCCTTGTGCCCATGTGTGTCCAGTATTTAGCTCCCACTTGTGAGTGAAAACATGTGGTACTCAATTTTCTGTTTCTGTGATAATCCACTTAGAATGATGGCCTACAGCTGCATTCACATTGCTGCAAAGGACATGATTTAATTCTTTTCATGGCTGTGTTGCATTCTGTTGTATGTGTATCACATTTTCTTTATCCAGTCCACTGTCGATGGGCCTCTGGGTTGGCTCCATATTTTTGCCATGTAAAGTGGTGGGATAAACATATGCGTGCAGGTATCTTTTTGGCAGAACAATTTATTCTCCTTTGAGTATATACCTGTTTGTGGGATTGCCAGGTCAAATGATAAATGTATTTTTAGTTCTTTGAGAAATCTCCAAACTGCTTTCCACAGGGGTTGAACTAGCTTGCATTCCTACTAACAAGACACTATTGTTCCCTTTTCTCTGCAGACTGTTGTTTTTTTGGGTTATTCACAACAGCCATTCTGACTGCTATGAGATGGAATCTCATTGTGATTCTGATTTCCATTTCAATGTTGATTAGTGATGTTGAACATTTTTTCATGTTTGTTGGTTGCCTGTTTGTCTTCCTTTGAGAAGCATTTGTTCATATCCTTTGCCCACTTTTTAATGAGGCTGTTTTTTTCTTGTCGATTAGTTTGAGTTTCTTATAAATTATGGATTTTGGGCCTTTGTCAGATGTATAGTTTGTGAATATTTTCTCCATTCTGTGGGTTGTCTCTGTACTCTGTTGATGGTTTCTTCGGCTATACAGAAGCTTTTTAACTTGATACGGTCCCATTTGTCAATTTTAGTTTTAGCTGCCTTTGCTTTTGAGGACTTGAATATGAATTTATTTCCTAGGCTGAAGTTCAGGAGAGTATTTCCTAGGTTTCCTTTTGAGACTTTTATAGATCCTTTTGTAGTTCATTTAGTATGATGATTGGGTATTCATGTGCACATATGTGAGACGTGCCACCTTTAAATCTTGTTACAACATGGGCATAGTACCCAGCTGACACACACACACAAAGACTTGTTATAGTTTGTGGTCTTGCATTTAAGACTTTAATCCATTTTGAGTTAATTTGTATGTATATGTGATAGATAAGGGCACAGCTTTACTCTTCTGCATATGGTTAACGAATTTTTCCCAGTATCATTTATTGAATAGGGTGTCCTTTCCCCAATGTTTGTTTTTATCAGTTTTGTCAAAGATGTGTTGGTTATAAGTCAGCAGTTTTATTTCTGGGTTCTCGATTCTGTTACTTTAGTCTATGTGCTTATTTTTGTACCAGTGCCATTCTGGTTTGGTTACTGTAGCCTTGTAGTAGAGTTTGAAGTCTGGCAGTGTGATTACTCTAGCTTTATTCTCTTTGCTTGGGGCTGCTTTGGCTATTAAGACTCTTTTTACTTCCATATGAATTTAAATATTGTCTTTTCTAGGTCTGTGAAAAATTAGGCTAGTAGTTTGATATGGATTGTGTTGACTCTGTAGATTGCTTTGGGTAATAGGGGCATCTTAATGATATTAATTCTTCCAGTTCATGAGCATGGGATATTTTTCCATTTGTTTGTGTCATCTTTGATTTCTTCCACATAATGATAAAGGACTCAACAACAAGAAATATCAATTTTAATGTATACACACCCAACATAGTAGCATCCAGATTTGTACAACAATTGATACTTAACCTAAGAGAGAACATAAGCAGCCACATCATAATCATAGGGAACTTCAACACACTGCTAACAGCTTTAGACAGATCATTTGTCTGATCAGAGGCAGAAAATTCTGAAATTCAACCAACTGACCAATTAAATCTAATAGACATCTGTAGAACACTCCACCGAACAGCTGCAAAATGTAAATTCTTCTCATCAGCACATGGAACATAATCTAAGTTGGACCACATACTCGGTCATAAGTTGTGTGCTTGAAAACTACCGCCACCCTCCCTTGTCCAGAAACATATATTAATCTCAGAAGCACAATGTTGCATGAAAAACATATTTACTGTATATTAATATGTATATAAAGTTCAAACACATGCAAAACTAAGCAATATGATTTTAAGGGAAGAGTAAAACAATGATCAGAACACTGGTCAACCCTGAGAGGTAGGGAAAGGATTTATCTGGAATGGAATGCAAGGAAACTTTGATAGTATTGGCAATGTTGAAATCTTCAGCTAAACTGTGGGTGCAAATATATTTATCTTATTAATGTTTGTACATTAGTTTAGTTATTTGTATAAGACAGACAAATGGACAAATGTCATACACATCAGATCTCTTGGAGCAGTGCTTGCACAGAAACAAGGTAAGGAGCAGGTAGACAATTTCCCATCATCCATTCATTCTAGAGCAGAGCACAAGCACTAATCAGGGATGGATGTTTTATTCTTGGGAGCCATCCTGGTACTTGGGTTGAGAGGATTTTAAGCTGAATGATTAGGAAAGCAACAACTCATATTCTGGCTTGACCATGGACCAGGAAAAAAATGGCAATATGACATTGCAGAACCTTGACTCTGGCTTAAGTTTTTAAATTTGAGGGTAACACCAGCCCTTACCCTGCCATTATCAGAAAACTGTGGTCCTAGTCAAGTGGTTGCAGCTGTATGATGTAGCAAGCTAGTTGCAGAATTTGCCTGATCAGTGTTCACAGCTGGGAAGCCACAGCCCTTCCTTTGCATCCCTGAGGTGTAAGGTCCAAGCCTGTAGTTGACTAGGACCGACTGCCTTAAGAACTGGGCCATAGCAGTTTACATGCAACTTTAAAAGAGGTCACTTCCAGCCGGGCTTGGTGGCTCAGCCTGTAATCCCACGCCTTTGGGAGGCTGAGGTGAGTGGATTGCCTGAGCCCGCGGGTTCGAGACCCACCTGGGCAACTTGGTGAGACCTCATCTCTACAATAAATCAAAAATCAGTCGGGTGTGGTAGCGCACGCCTGTAATTCCGGCTACTCGAAAGGCTGAGGTGGAAGGATCTCCGGAGCCCAGTGGGTCGAGGCTGTGGTGGCCGGGAGCAGCCACTGCACTCCAGTCTGGGCGACGGAGTGAAACTCCAACTCAAAAAAAAAAAAAAGAGGTCACTTCCCTTTTTGAGAGATCAGACCTCAGGAGATGCCTTGAGCAAGCCAATCTTTACATTTAAAAATAATTCACAATAACATAAAAATTAATGTTCTGTAAGCTTCAAAGTGCTATCTTGTAATACCTATAAATCAGAATTTTTTTACTCCTCTGTGTAAAACCCTTCAGGGGCTCCTCATTGCATATCAAATATGTGACACGACAGTTTTCTCTTACTCTTTTGCCCTCAGCCCCTCATAACCTATCTACCAAGTTAATAATTATTAGACTAGTATAGAAAGTTATAGAGTTTGGGTGGCTTCCACATCTCAAACTCAATTATAAAAGATTAAGCTAAGCGCAAATAAGATTGTGGCAGGAGTCATTTGAGACTGGGGAGTGAGGTGAAGATTTCTAGGCAAGCCCCTATTTATCTACAACTTACATAATCCAAGCAATTGTTTTCCTCCTTAGAGAACATTTTTCTTTTAAGGAACTGTGGTGTGCCTGCTTTTCAACTCAGCAAATAATTGAGCCACTTTCATACATGGTAGAGTTCTGTATTAAACTCTTAATGAAAAATAAAATGTTATTGTCTTACTGAGAGACTGTTAGTTGCTGACACTGCCACCATAATAGCTGAGTGTTTTAAACAATAATGCCTACTTAATCCTTATAACAACTCTAGAAGGTCAATGATATTCCCGTTCTACAGATACAGAAAATGATGCTTAGGAAGGTGAAGTAATTAGCTCAATGTCACAGAGCAAACAAATTGTAGGGACAGAATTTGACCTTATTCCCATTTGACTCTGACGTCTATTCACTTATACTCATCCTATGCTAGGTGGAAGGAGTATAATAAGTTCTGGAGTCAGAAAGACCTGGATTCAGATACCCATTCAGTCACTTACAGAAGGGAAGAAGATTGGGATGATCATCAGTTCTTACGTGCTGAATTTGTGCCAACAAGATTATAAAGAGTGAGACTTTATTCTTGGATTAACAGAAAGATTTTAATTCCACCCATGAAACACAGTGTTTAACTCAGCATAAGTTTAACAAGTATTTATGTATCTATTCTGTGCCTCAAACTGTTTTAAGTACTATGAATATACAGACTACTCTCAAAAAAATGTATGAACTTAACTAGGTGCTCAAAAAATTTCTTTGTCTCTGTTATTTTCATTATATACCAAACAGTCACTTGGTCTTTACAGTAATGAAGAGTTTGAAGACTCTCATGGTAACTTTGAAAATAAAAATTACACTATTATGAAAATAATTGCTTAGGGAATAAATTATCTTTTGAAGTTTAGAGAAATGTTTTAAAATTGAATAGTGATGTTGGTTGCATAATTTTATTAATTTACTAAAAATCAATGACTTGTACACTTAAAATTAGCAAATTTTATGGTATGTAAAATATACCTCAATAAAGCTGTTAACAATTGTCATTAAAATGTAACTATCCTGATATCATGTACAAATAGGAGTAAAGTCAATATGTACTACCTCAAAAGCATAATGGTAATCAGTAAAATAAATGTTAACCTTCCTTTTCTATACTCTTAGCAAGGCTTAGTGAGAGCAATTAAGTTGGCAGAGTTAATATTTGACAGGGCTTGATATTCAAGAAGTTTATTTTGGTCAGTAGACAGAATATTCTACATGGAAGATCTCAGCTTCCTTCTTAAGATTTGAGTCATTGATACAAAGAGTGAGGTTAACTTGGGGGAGAAGTATTTCTGATAAACCTAGTCTAGAACAAGATAATGATCTCATGTTAGCAATACCATCATAGGGTAAAAAAAAGTAAGTTAGTGGGTAAAGAAAGTAAAGTGACAGTCTCAAGATTTTGATACTGATGAGATGATGTGAGAGGGAGAGAGTAATAACATTTCATAAGAGGTAAATCAAAATGCAGAAAAGTCCTATGTGCTTTCATTAAGCAATAGAACCTGCACATGACGAGCAACATGTATGTCAAGCAGGTGACCTAATATTAAATTAGAGAAGCCTGGACAAGCGTGGCAGTTGTGGCCATGCTCATAAGCAAAGGGTATGTACTTTAGTTACTGGACTTAAGGTCAAACATGATGTCCCAGAGGTCTTGGAGTCTTTTATGATTCTGGAATAACACTCCAAGGGCATGACCCTGTCCTTCATGCAAAAACAAGAAAAAAGTAGGGAGTAATTGGACAATCCATGAATGGGATGCAAAAGTAGAGAGCTTAAGTTTCTCAAAAGCATATTTGGATGGTGGGGGTCCCAGAGTACTAGTCTGGGGGTGACTTCTTAGTCATGGCATGGAGGGGTAAGGTAATCATAGAGGAATTGAGCATCCACATTCCACAATGTCCCCACAAGATCCCCTCTTCCCCCCAATCCCGCCACAGACTTCTAAGTTGTCATTTAGTAGGCATCTTTGAGCCCTCTACTCAGTGAGGCTCAACCTTGGGCTTCCATCTCTATCTCTGTAGAGTCCAGTTTTAGCAAGAATCCTGCTACGTCAATGTAGAGAGAAGACTCACCCTCAATATCTGCTTATCTCACTACTGAATTCTTCATCTTCTACCTACAGTATCAGATCACTGTGGCCTGCCTCCAGCAAAGATTCCTATCAAGTCATTTGAGCCAGAATCTCTTATTACCTTTGATGCTTCCTCTAAGCAACTTTCTATTTATCCCAACTTGCTCCTTAGCTATAAATTTCCACTTGCCTACCTGTATTTAGACTCCAGTTCTATACTGAGGGCTTTTTTCCCCTATTGCAATAGTCCTGAATAAAATCTGTTTTTATCACTTTAACGACTATAGGCTCTTTTTTTCCTCTGAAGTAGTCTTTCTTCAGGATCTTCAAGGATGAACTTCTGCCTTGACTAAAATCTATTCAACATTTTCATTAATGACCTATGATCAGAGATTTCTATAATTGGTAGCTAAAACAAGGTCAAAACAGAAGTAATGTTGATAGTTTAATCAGGATTTCCAAACCTACTACTCCAGAAGAAAAACTAAGAAGGCTAAAATGGTAGGTCAACATCAGTCAAATTGAACTTTCTTTTTGAGTTGGGCGTCTCACTTTGTTGCCCAGACAGTGGCACAATCATGGCTAACCACAGTCTTGAATTCCTGGGCTTGGGTGATCCTTCTGCTTGCCTCAGCGTTCTGAGTAGCCAGGACTACAGATAAGTGCCATCACACATGTCTACTTTTTTTTTGTAGAGATGTTGCTATGTTGTCCAAGCCAGTCTTGTGTTCAAGCAATCCTCCTGCCTCCCCAAGTGCTGGGATTACAGGAGTAAGCCACCATGCCCAGCCAAAATTAAACTTAAGAAAAAATAATCAAATACACTTTCAAGATGGCAGATTAGAGGCTTTCAGTGTGCCTCACCCATTCAAACACAATGAAATAGTGTGGAAAGTTCAACACAGTGAACACCAATTCAAGAAGGAAAATGGATATTCCTCAGAATGACAAAGGACATCCCAGATCTCAGGGAGGAGAAGGTGGATGAACAACCACACAACCACCACGATGGTGCTCTGCAGAGAAAAATGAGTGCAATCCTGGATTGAAAACTCCCCTCTCAGACATACCTTTCAATGAAGAATCTGCTTAACCCAGGCCATGGGAGAATACCCCATTTCTCCCAGACCCTAAAGCTGTCTCAGGGGGAGGCTGAGAGTTGATGAAAGAGAAAGACACCCAGTAAAGCCGCAAGTGTTCTCTCAAATCCAGCCCCATGAGAAAGATACCAGGTTTGACCCAGGACAAATATCTCTGAAACAGAGACCACTGCAGGCATTTGATTTTCTGCCCAGAGACAAGAGTACTCTGGAGCAGGGGAGGAGCCTCCCATAGCTGAAGCAGGGCAGGGATCGTGGAGGTCACCCCAGGATTTGGAGCTAGATCTGGGCTTATCCCATCATGGGTCAAGAATATTGGGGGGCCTGCTAAACCCACATTTCCTGTCAGGAATAGAGACCAGCAGACAGCATCAGATATGTGGCTTAGAATCAGTCTTGTGTGTCATTGCCTGGGTACCCCACCTTGCCCCTCTGGGAAGTTGGGGTGAGAAGCCCCAGAAACACTGAGGAACACCAAGAATAGCAGCCTAAATGACAGAAGCCTAGCAGGGGGACTCTATTCCCATGCTCTTGAAACTGTAGCCTGAGCAGGAGAGTTGCTATAACTGCTCGCTCATGAACATTGGATCCCACAGTCAATGTCAGTTTTGCAAACTGGAATGTTCAGTGAGCACCACTCCTAATAGCCTCAGCCTTCCTCCTGGACTAGTTGAGGTAGCACGCCCCAGCAACTCTGAGGAAAATGAGAGTCCCTACTCCTACACATCTGAGAAAGCAGTCTAAGTGGCAGCAAGAGGACTTTACTCCTATGCACTTGAATCAGCAGCCTGAGTGGCAGGAGAATTCCTGATTCCATGGTTTCTCCCAGGTAGTGAAGCTTGAAGCCAGGGCCAACTCTGTGACCTTGGATCGGGCTGCAGGTGTCATTATGGGGCACCACAGTCTGTCCCCTAAGTCTGTCAGGGAAATATGCTCCCCCATACCAAAAATCAGGTGGCTCCCATTTCTACATACGTGTATTAGTAGCCCAAGACACCCCCTCCTTTACTGGGCAACTATCCATGTGTAATGAAGCCCCCTATACTCTATAACCTAACATACCCAATCACCTGGAATAGGAACCTGAGTCACCCCTCTACCTGGGGGTAGAGTCCTTGCTGTTGTACTGCTCTCTCTGCTCAATGCCCAGATATATCCCACGTACCTGGAACTCCCACTCTTCTAGATTAGGAGCTTAAGCCACTTTCTTCTTCCTGAGCAGAGGACTTGAGGCAGCAGAGGTCCCCTAACATCTCATCAAGGCACACTTCTAGGCATGTGGAGGCCATACACCAGACCTAGACTGGAGCGGGTAGATGCCTGTGCCTGACATCAGTGCACCCATAGGTGGGTCTTCCTGGCTTGGCCTCACTCATCTTCATTCTCCCTTCTTCAGGTCTGAACTGGGAGCACAGACCACAGTGCACTCCACTGAGACAACAGAGATATTCTTCCAGTAAACAAGAATCAAATAAATCAACAGTAACCAGCTCTTACTCTTAGGCATCACCTGCTCTCCTGGAGATTGAACAACACAACAAAACAGGTAACACAAAAACTGTCACAGGCACACACACCAAGGAGCAAGATAAGTTTCTTGAAACCACTGCCATTCCAGCCCCACAGGAGGCAGTGAGTCAGTCTATGGTCACACTACATCACTCTTATAACCAACGCTGAGGAAAGCCTACATAGTCAGGCTGTATATATCAAAGGAACTCAAACAAATTGGCTGCCATAGTTCATCCAAATGAGAAAGAACCAGAAAAACAACTCTAAAAGTATGAAAAAACAGAGTGTTACCCCTCCAAAGGAACAAACCCACTCTTTAACAACAGACCCTAACCAAAATAAAGTCCCTGAAATGTCAAATAATGAATTCAGAATATTGATTATAAAGAAGCTCAATGAGATGCAAGAGAAAGTTGATAACAACACAAAGAAATTAGCAAAATAATTCAGGAGGTAAGAGGAGAGATTGACAACACTAAAAATACAAAAAACAAAAAAAGTTAGTGACAGAAATATAAAGCACAAAGCTTTAGCAGTAGGCTAGATCAAGTGGAGGAAGGACTCTCAGAACTGGGAGACAGGTCTTTCAAATTAACCCAGTCAGATAGAAGTAAAGAAAAAAGAATAAAGAAGAATGAACAATGGCTATAAGAAATATAGGATTATGTAAAATGACAGGATTATGAATCTTAGGCATTCCAGAGGGAGAAGAAACTAAAGTAAAAAGTATGGAAAATATATTTGAGGCAATAATTCAAGAAAAATTCCTTGGTCTTAAGAGAGCTCTAGACATCCAGATACAAGAGCTCAAATAATTCTTGCAAGGTACATCACAGGAAGAACCTCAACAAGCCATGTAGTTGTCAGATTCTCCAAAATCAACAAGAAATAAAATATCATAAGAGCAGCAACAGAGAAGAACCAAATCACCTACAAAGGAAAAGACACTAGACTAACAGCAGACTTCTCAGCAGAAATGCTATAAGCCAAAAGAGAATGAAGGCCTACTTTCAACCTCCTTAAAGAAAATAATGCCAATTAAGAATTTTATATCCAGCCAAACTAAGCTTTATAAATGAAGGAGAAATAAAGTCCTTCCCTGATAAACAAACACTAAAGCAACAAGTCACCAATAAACCAGTTCTACAAGAGATGGTGAAATGAATTCTAAACTTGGAAATAAAAGGATGGCTTTTGCTGTCTTAAAAGAGTATACAAGTACAAAGCTCAGAGCAATTATACATTTGAATATCCAAGGCAGCCAACTTGTAACATTATGGCAGGAACAAAATCTCACATATCAACATTAACCTTGAATGTAAATGGTCTTAATGCCTCACTTAGAAGAATGAAAGTGGCAAATGGATTTTTAAAAAACCCAACAATATGCTGCCTACAAGAGACCCAACTTCTGGCCAAAGACAATCACAGACTCAAAATAAATGGGTAGAAAAAGATACATAAGGTGAATAGGAAACAAAAACAAGCAGTAGTAATCATCCTCATATCAGATAACTCAGACTTTAAAACAAAAACAGTATTTTTAAAAAAGACAAGGAAAGGCAATTCAATGAGAAGATTTAACTTCTTTAAACATGTACACACTGAACATTGGAGCAGCCAAATTCATGAAACAAACATTACTTGACCTTAGAAAACACATTGATATCATTATAATAACAGTGGGTGATTTCAACACTCCACTGGCAACATTAGACAAATCATCAAAGAAAAATTAGCAAAGAAACACTGGACTTAGACTGAACACTGATATTGTTAGACAAATCATCAAAGTAGAAAGTTAGAAAGAAACACTGGAGTTAAACTGAACTATAGAGCAAATGGACCTAACAGATATTCATGGACCTTTCCCACCCAACAACTACAGAATGCACTTTATTCTCATCTCTGCACAGTACATTCTCCAAAATAGACCATATATTTGTCCTTCAAGCAAGTCTCAATATATTTAAAAACATCAAAATTATACCAAGTATCTTCTCAGATCACGGTGGAATAAAATTAGAAATCAACATTAAGAGAAGCCCCCAAAACAATACCATTACCTGGAAACTAAACAACTTGCTCTTTAATAACCATTGGGTAAATAATGAAATAAAAGCAGAAATAAAAAAATTTGTTGAAACAAATGAAAATAGTGACACAACATACCAAAACTTCTAGAAAATAGCAAAATCAGTCTTGAGAGGAAAGTTTATAGCATTAAATGCCTGCATTAAAAAGAAAGATTAGAAATTAACTGCTTAACCTTGCACCTCAAGTAACTGGAAAAATAAGAACAATCTAAACCTAATGCTAGCAGAAGAAAAGAAATAACAAAGATCAGAGCAGAACTTAATGAGATTGAGAGCAAAAAAACAATACAAAGGATCAAAAAGTTGGTTATATGAAAAGATAAGCAAAATTGAAAGACCACTGGCTAGACTAAACAAGAAAAAAAGATAGGAGACTCAAATAAATTGAATAAAAAATGACATAGGAGACATAACCACCAATACCACAGAAATATACAAGATCATCAGAGATTACTATAAACACCTTTATAACAACAAACTTGAAGTTCTGGAGGAAATTGATAAATTCCTGGAAGCATACAACCTCCCAAGACTGAAACAGGAAGAAATAGATACCTTAAATAGACTAATAATGAGAAATGAAATTGAATCAGTAATAAAAAAAAAAATCTTCCAACAACAAAAAAGCATAGGGCCAGATGAATTCACAGCTGAATTTCATCAGTTGTACAAAAAGAAGCTGGTGCCACTTCTACAGAAACTTTCAAAAAATTGAGGAGGGACTCCTCCCTAGCTCATTCTATGAAACCAGTATCACACTGATACCCAATCAGGCAAGAACACAACAATAAAAGAAAACTACAGGTCAATATCTCTGATGACTATAAATGCAAAAATTCGTAACAAAATACTAGTAAACCGAATTCAACAGCATATCAAAAAAATTATCCATTAAGACTAAGTGGGTTTTATTCCAGGAATTCAAGGATAGTTTAATATTCACAAATCAATCAGTGTGATCCACCTCATAAACAGAAGCAAAAATAAAAACCATGTGATCATCTTAGATAATAGATGCAGAAAAGGTATTCAATAAAATCCAACATCCCTTTATGATAAAAGTCCTCAACAAACTAGGCATCAAAGAAATATATCTCAAAATAAGAAGCGCCATATATGAAAAATCCACAAGCAACATCATACATAATTGGGAAAACCTGAAAGCATTCCCCCTCACAATAGGAACAAGATCACTTTTTATTTAATATTGTACTGGAAGTCCTAGCAAGAGCAATTTGGCAAGAGAAAGAAATAAGAGGAATCCAAATCGGCACGAAGGAAGTTGAAGTCTCTTTGTCTTGTATAACACAATTATCTACCTCAAAAACCCTAAAACTCTTCCAAGAAGCTTCTAGACCTGATAAATCTTCAGTAAAATCTCAGGATATAAACTCAATGTACAAAATCGCAGTAGCATTCCTATGTACCAACAATGCTCAATCTGAAAATCAAATTAAGAGTTCAATTCCATTTGCTCTAGCCACAAAAAAACAAAGAAAAAACTAGGCACACACCTAACTAAGGAGGTAAAAGATTTCTACAAGGAGAACTACAAAATAATGATGAAAGAAATCATAAACAACACAAACAAATGAAAGAACTTCCCATGTTTATGGATCAGACGAATCAATATTGTTGAAATGACTATACTGCCCAAAGCAATTTATAGATTCAATGCAATATCAACCAAAATACCAACTTCATTCTTCATAGAACTAGGAAAAAAAATCTTAAAATCTATATGGAACAGGGCAAACCCCTTGAGTCCCCTCCCACTGTGGGAACCTTTCTGTACTCTTAATAAATCCTGTTTTCTCACTTTCAAAAAAAGTCTATATGAAACCAAAAAAAAGCCTGAGTAGCTAAAGCTATTCTGATAAAATAACAATTGCAGAGGCATCACATTGCCTGACTTCAAATTATACTATAAAAATACAATAACTAAGACAGCACGATACTGGTACAAGAACAGACATATATCAATGGAAAAGAATAGAGAACCCAGAAATAAAACCACATACCTACAACCAACTGATCTTTGACAAAGCTGAGAAAATAAACAATGGGGAAAGATTACCCTATTTAATAAGAAGTGCTGGGAAAATTGGTTAGCCATATGCAGAAGAATGAAACTGGACCCTTAACTCTCACCATACACAAAAATAAACTCAAGATGGAACCAAGACTTAAATGTAAGACCAAAACCTACAAAAATCCTAGAAAAAAACCTAGGGAACACTATTCTGGACATTGGCCAAGGCAAATTTATGATGAAGACCCCATAAAAAAACAATAAAAAGAATAGACAAATGGAACTTAATTAAGCTTCTTCACAGTAAAAGAAATCAACAGAGTGAACAGAAAGTCAACTGAATGGGAGAAAATATTTGCAAATTATGCTTCAGACAAAGGACTAATATCTGGAATCTACAAGGAACTCAACTCAACATGAAAAAAAAAAAATCAAGGCCAGGCACAGTGACTCAAGCCTGTAATCCCAGCACTTTGGGAGGCTGAGGTGAGAGGATTTCCTGAGCCCATGGGTTCAGGACCAGCCTGGGTAACTTGGTGAGACTTCATCTCTACAACAAATCAAAAATTAACTGTGTGTGGTAGTGTGCTCCTGTAGTTCTGGCTACTTGGAAGGCTGAAGCGGAAGGATCGCCTGAACCCAGTGGGTCAACACTGGTGTGGCTGTGAGCGTGCCACTGTACTCCAACCTGGGCAACAGAGTGAGATTCCAACTCAAAAAAAAAATCAAAAATGGGCAAAGGACATAAACAGACACTTCTCAAAAGAAGACACACAAGCGGCCATCAAACATATGAAACAATATTCAACATCATTAATCATCAGAGAAATGCAAATTAAAGTCACAATGAGATATCACCTCACACAGTCAGACTGGCCATTACTAGAAAGTTGAAGAATGATAGATGTTGGGGCGGTTACAGAGAAAAGGGAATGCTCACTCACTGTTAGAGGGATTGTAAATTAGTTCCACCTCTATGGATAACATTATGGGGAGTTCTCTAAGAACTAAAAATTGAATTACAATTTGACCCAGCAATCTCACTACTAGAAATCCACCCAAAGGAAAAGAAAGCAATATATTAAAAATATACTTGTATGTTCATTGCAGCACTATTCACAATAGCAAAATCATGGAACCAATCTAAGTGCCCATCAGCAATTGATTGGATAACAAAATGTGGCATGTATAAAATACAGAATATTGTACAGCCAAAAAAAAAGAGAAAGAAATCATGTCCTTTGCAGCAACATGAATGGAGCTGGAGATCATCATTCTAAGTGAGCTAACTCAGAAACAGAAAACCAAACACTGCATGTTCTCAATTATATATAGGAGTTAAATGGCCCCAAAGATGGAAATAATAGATATTGGGACACCAGTACGGAGGGAGGTGAGGAGGTAGGTTAAGGTTCAGAAATTACTTATTGGGTATAATATTCACTATCTGGGGAATGGGCCACCTGAGACCCAATTCCTATCACTACACAATAATAATGAACATGCATATGTATCCTCTGAATCTAAAATAAAAGTGGGGAAAAAAGAGCAAGGAAAAAAAAATGTATATTCCTGTTTTAATTTTGGTAAAAGTTAGTGTTGAGAATACAAATGGGTAGTTCTTGCTTAGTAAACTTAACATGCATGTGTGCTGAAATTGCATTTAGGTAGACTTCTAAGCTTAGAATGAAAGAACAGTATGAAAAATAGGACAAACAGATTTCACTGAGAGACTCATACAGACCACCAGGCCTCACCTTATTCTACACTGGTCCAAACACATAGGGAGTGTTTGCCTGTGTATTTATCTTATTTTGCTTAAGAAACAAGCACCCGATCAAGTGCCTTGCTAGATCATTCAGAAACTTTGAAAGTCATTTGTCTGTGCTCAGAAAAATTCTATTTTAACTGTGCTTTGGAGAGTCCAAATTGGTAGAGTCAATACCTGGTATTGTCATTTATTCTATTCAAGACAGTTGCCTATAAAATGGGGGAAAAATGGTTAAAAATCCAAAGTGTTATCAGTAAAGTAAAAAAAGAAAGTCTTGCTTTTTCTAACAAAAAAGTTGCATTTTATATCTCAAATTATTTCCACGAGGCATATTTGTGTGAGAGGGGAACGAATACCTTCAATTGTAGGAGCTACCCCAGGCCCTGGGAAACCAGACATGAAATGGTTGAGATGGCCAAAGTTTGTCACTGGGGACTAGGGATTAGAACCTGGTCAAAGCAGCAAATAAAAAAAATTTAAAAAGCTCTTAAAAGAACCTGACAAGGGAAGCTTAAATCTTATTTTAAAGGGTCGGTTGTACTAAGCCCCGAAAAATTCAATCCTCTGGAGGACTATATCTCACTAAGAAAGCTCCACGTAAGTTTATCATGTATCCAACACCTAGACATTGGGCCTTGGAGACTACTAGGATAATATTTCCTCTGGATTAGCACTGAAGCTTGGAAGTGACATTTGAACGAGGCATACTTTAAACTCTAGAGCTTTTCCGATTATAAAATGATAATTCTGAGGGGAAAAAAAGTACTTACTGCATAAAGAAGTTGCCAAGATTTATAACTTGGATAATCTTCTTTTTTCAGGCAGAATAACTTATCAGGCCAAGTATATTTTGGTTGTTTTTGTTTTTGTTTTTTTTAACTACAGTTGATTTTCAACAGATATTAAGGGCTAAGCATCTTTGTTTTAGTGTTTTGCTTTTCCTGTTTCCCCATGTCCAAATGAATGATTATATAACTTTTTGTTACAGGTGACATCAGCAATTAAATTGCACAAACGGTACAGACACATTACCAGGAAATGCCAGCCTTAGTTCAGGGTAACCTTTGAAGCTTTACCCACTAGTCCTCTGCACAGACTTCATGGGCCACTCTGAGGCTCTGGTTCTCTGAGGAAAGCCAGAAAATAATGAAGTGAGGCTGAAAAGCTGTCCCTTCTTTACTCTGGGTGCATCTATCAAGATCTCTGAATCACTGTGAGATCTCCTATCATTCCAGTTATAAAAGGGTACTTCAGATGAATTAAATATCTAGTGACAGCCAAAGTCATAAACTACTTGACTCCTTTGAGTCATTTTCTCAGGCTGATTTTAATAATACTTTGGCAGGCATGTGTGTTTTGTGTATTTGTGAATATCCGTTGGTTTGGAAAACATAATTTAAAAGAGTGCATCTCTATATTTGCATTTGTATACATTCATACAAGGCATCTGGAGAATAAGCAGGACAGATTTGCATTTGAGCCAGATGAAGTTTACTTTTGTTCCACTTCATAGCTGCAGGCTGATTTCTAATAACTCATCTCTTTTACAAATCTGTGAGATCTGCCAATAGCAGGACTGAGGGACAGATTGTGATTGGATCATGGTTAATCCGTCACCTCTGGTGGCAAAACAACGACTAGATTTTCTGACTGGGTCAATAAAATGATCATTATACAGATAATTTATCCCTCTCGAAACTAAAATGAATCTTGAAACAAAATGTCAGAAAACTGGTTTTTTACACTTCCATATATTCTCTAGAATAAAGATTAGAAACCTAGAGTGAAAAAATGTCCTGGCTTCATGTTGCCAATCAACTCTGGCCTCACCTTTCTGTTCCTTTTTGACATCACTCATTTCTTTCCCCATCCTCATCACTTACACCTCTTTCCCAAGACCCTGATAGTTCTTTTAGAGGCCTGAAAGTCATACTAAGTCCTTGAGTTGCACAAAAAATTCTGTACACACTCAGAGCAGTTTTGCTAAATTTTACAAAATTTGAGGACTTACGTTTAAGAAAACAGTGAAAATTGGTGATTCTTAGAGTTAGGAAACTCAGAAACCACATTTAAAATCAGCATTAGCCAATGTGACATCAGAATGATACATATTAAATATTCAAACATGGTGATTGAAATCAAAATTCCAGATTTGAAGAACTACATGAAGTAGTTATTTTTTTTTTTTAATTTTTAATTTTAAATATGTCAGGATATTTTATGATGCAGAAGGGTATCTGCTTTCTGGAGCTATAAAAAAAAATGAGAGAACATTTCCCTCTTGATTTTTCTCAGATTTCTGTCACAATTCAGGGTTAGGTATACAAATGTTCATTATGCAGGTAACTTGTTGATGAGGTGTGTGCCCCCCCCCCCCCGCCCTGGCATTTTCCCACTACTGCCAATCTCACCCCCCCTCGCCCTCCCCTGGCAGTTTCCCACCACCGCCATTCTCTTTCTTATAATATTACCATAGTTGTTCAAGGAACAATGAAGCTGTTATTAAGAGCAAGAAGGAGAACAGTTGAAGAGTAGGTTTGCAGATCAGCTATGACGTTATAAAACTTAGTGCACAGCATCTCAGAAGGAGCTTAGAATAATTGGGGGATTATGCAATGTTGGCACCTGGATTACATGTAATATATAATGAAAGTTGAGGTCTAAACAGACTATTTTAAACCTATGGCATTCATTTTTAAATGGTTTTTTATTACTTTCCATGATCCAATCACTTGACTAGGTGGTAGGGAGCAAATTGAGGACAAAACCAGTCTCGGTCTCTTGTCTTTATGAAGCTTACAGTCTAGTGGAAGCAATCAAAATTAGCCAGATAACATAGACACGTGTGACTGCGTCTCCATGTGATTGCTAAGGAGAGGCACATAATGCTAGGAGAGCCTATCAAAAGTGAACAGAATTTAGTCAGAGAAAACTGCCCTGAGAAATTGACTCTCTTTTTTTTTGAGTTGGAGTCTCACTCTGTTGCTCAGGCTGGAGGACAGTGGCACACTCACGGCCAACACAGCCTCAACCTGCTAGGCTCAGGAGATCCTTCCGCCTCAGCCTTCCAAGTAACTGAAACCACAGGCATGCACCATCAAGACTAGCTAATTTTTCTTGATTTATTGTAGAGATGAGGTCTTACCAAGTTGCCAAGGCTGGTCTTGAACCCACAGGCTCAGGTAATCCTCTCACCTCAACCTCCCAAAGTGCTGGGATTATAGGCGTGAGCCACTGCACCTGGTCAGAAATTGACTCTTGAGCAGAGATCTGAGAAATAAGAGGAGTTAACTAGAAACATAATTGCAGACAAAGAAGGCTACTCCCCATTAAAGTAAATTTGACAGTGTTAGTGTTGCTGTTTCTTTAAAGGTGATTCGTTGATTTAATAACTGTTAAGACTAGGATGAAAAGTTACGAGAAAAAGCAGTATCAATGGGTTGTGCCGTTTTCTTTTAATATTTACTCCTCAATGAATCAAAGGGCCTAGCTCAAACTCCTTGCCTTATTCTTTTTCTAGGCCCTCCCAACCCTGTTAGAATGTGATTTTGCTCCCAGGGTTGAAAGAAAGAGAGAGAGAGAGAGAGAGAGAGAGAGGAAGAAGCAACCCAAGCAGAGTGTTATAGGCTATATCAAAGAATTCTGTCTCAATTCCAAAAACATATAAAGTCATTTGGAGTATCTCAAGCAGAGAGGAAGAGAGGAAGATGGGTGAAGGTGGGGCTGACATCGCCAGGTTTACATGTTGAAAAGATTATTCTAACTACAATATGGTAAACAGATGGAGACAATAGAATGATTAAAAGTTTGATTGTGTAAGTAATCTTTGCATCAGAAATATTACTAAAATGAAGTGTCCCTTTCACATTATATGAAAAAAGAATATAATAATCACTTTTCAATTTATTCATTTAAGCATTTATTGTGCCTTAATTGTACTGCTTTAGGCACCAGTGTTATTTTCATGATATTTAAATGGTTTCAATACTGAAAGCCTAAAACTTAGTCAAACTATCCATTGTAGAATGTGAGAAGAATAATGAGATTTTTTTGACATGTAAAAGGCACCAAAATTACCTCCTACACACCATTTCAAAGAAGGATACTGACAAATGTACTGCACCAACATGAGCATGTAGACCAAGAATACTAATGAGAGTACACATTCTAAATAAAACAAAATCAAAATCCTAATAATTTTTCTTGAATAAAGAACTCAACAGGGTCAGGTATTTCTTTTCATTCATAATCCGTTTCTGGTTCAACAAGCAAACCTCAGAAAAAGAGGTCTCTTTTTTTTTGAATCAGGGTCGTACTCTGTCACCCAGGCTGGAGAGCAGTGGCACAATCCTGGCTCATTGCAGCCTCAGTCTCCTGGCCACCACACCTGGCTAATTTATTAATTTTGTGTAGAGGGAGGTTTCGCTATGCTGCCCAGTTTGGTCTGGAACTCCCATGCTCAAGCAATCCTCTTGCCTCAGCTTCCCAAAGTCTGAGATTATAGGCATGAGACACTGCACCTGGCCAGAAGACATCTATTTGAATACAACAAATTATTAATTAGGACAATAAGTCAGATTTGCAGATTTTAGAAGTAGTCTATTACATTTCATAGGACATAGCAACAAATTCTAATATCTATACTTTCAAAGATTCCTTTGTACAAAAAAAACTTCTAAGAATAACTTTTTAAAAATAACATATAAGGCAGATATATTCGTACACAAATCTAAAGAAGAGTAGAATTGGTACTTTTCTAAACTTTTTCAAATCATCACTCTATCAGGATATTTTATGATGCAGAATGGTATCTGCTTTATAGAGCTGTAAAAAATGAGAGAACATTTCCCTCTTGATCTCAGATTTCTGTCACCAGCTGTTAGGAAGGCCAAAATGTTTAAGGCTAAGAATTAGAATTTCTTTAGTCAGCACTGAGAAAAAAAATTAGCAGCCCCTCAAAGCCCAAAGCTTACACTGAAAATTAGAAGGCAGAATGTATGAAGTGTTTGCTGACTTCCAGGCAAGATGGTAATGGAACAAGTCAGACTGTGAGAGTCTCTGTAAAAGTGAGTGTCCATAAAGACTCTCTGCATGAGTGGGCATGTGCCAGTGGGTGAGTGAAAATCCATCTGAAGGGAGACTTCGGTTCATGTGCCCAGGGATCTCCTCCAGAGGTGACTGCAACCCACTGCTATCCTGAGATTAGAGACCTGGGCAAGCAGGATTATCTTCCATTCTCAGGACTCTCTTGAGAGGAGGCAACAGAGAACAGCTACCCTTCACCACCTGGCATCCATCCAACACCATCACATGCAGTAGCAGACTGGGCAAAAGCAGGAGGATCCAAGGAGATGGCAGGTTGGGGAAATCTGGAATAAAGTTCCAATGCCAGTGATGAGATGCCAACAGGAGCCATCTTCTCAGTCCCCAGACAGGGCAGAGACTTGCATTGTCCCGTCCAGCTCTGCCCAGCTTCCATCTTGAGACCCAGAGGTTAACATCTCATCAGGACTTGGATAGACAGACGCCCCTACCCCACACCAGAACAGGCACAGACACATCATATCTGAGTGGGAGACTTGACAGCAGCAGCGAGTAGGGTGAGTCTGGATCTGATCCATCCTCCTCCCACAGTAGTCCATTGGGCATCTGACCCATGCTGAGAGCAACCCTACCAGCCTGCACTGAAAACAGAGGGGAGGGGCTGGAGACCAGAGCCACTACCTAAGGTGGAGGTCTGAAAGGATTCTGGACTCACAGAAACAGTCAGACAGCAAACTTTTGGTTTGTTTGGGGTATTTTTGTTGTTTTTTGTTTTAGTTTTAGCTTTTTTCTTCGTTCTTTCTGTTTTTCCTTACGTTCTTGTACTTGCTTTGTTTCTGTTACTATAATTTTTTTTAAACATGTTCTGTTTATGTATGGGTATTTTTGAGGGAGAGGACACCATTGGGGAGGTTGTTTGCTTGTTTGAATGACTGTATTGTTTATTTATTAGTTGGTACGCCTGTCTGTTTTCCCTCTTCTTCTTCTCTCTCTCCACTTCCCTTTCATCATCCTTTTTCCTTTTTCCATTCTTTTCCCTTTTCTTATCTCATTTTGCTTTCAGGGGACAAACAGACACCCTCACTGCATGGACAGATTGTAAGGAAGTGTGAAGGGGGTTCCAGGGGGCCCACACACCTGTCAGCGGATACTGAGATCTGCAGATAGCTTCTGAATCACAGCTCCACCCTTATTTAAATCTCAAAACTGCAGAAAGCACAGGCCCCACCCCTAGCCCAGGCTCAGAATTGAACAAAACCAGAGGATCTACATAAGGAAGAATAGAAGACTGAGCAAACAGAAATTAAAAAACAAAAAACAAAAAACCATCACTGAACAACAGAATTAAAGAAAAGGTTAAAAAAGGGTGGGGGGGATGGGGAGGAAAATCTACACAAATGAAGAAAACCAAAGTAAGAATATGAGTCTCACACAGACTCCTGGGAAGTCAGTCACTGAGAAGACAGACTCTGGCACTCAAACAATAAAAAGCCCCCAGAATGACTGGTCTCAAACCACAAACCCAGATATCAATATATTAATAAAGAGAATAAATAGTAATGAGGAGAGACAAGAGGAAAGAATCAAGGAGTTGATAACTGAGATAACAGCAATGAAGAATACAGTGAATGAAAAAAACAACAAACTGATAAGCATGGAAAGCAGAATTAACCAAACAGAAGAAAGAATCTCAGAGCTTGAGGACCAAAATATGGAACTAGTCCAAACTGTTAAAAACATATAAAAGAAGCTTAAAAAGATAGAACAAAACCCCCAGGAGATGAGTGATTATTTCTTCAAGAGGCTGAGCCTCAGATTAATGGGAATCCCTGAGGCAGATAGAGAAACAGAGACCACCCTGGAACAAACATTCCATGAGATTATCCAAGAAAACATCTCTCATCTCATCAGTGATTCAGTGATGCAACCATTCAAGCAATAGAGATTCAGAGAACCCCTGCATGACAGAAAATGGGAAGACCAACTCCTAGACACTAGTAATTTGCCTACACAAAGTAGGTATAAAAGAAAAAAATCCTAAAGGCAGCAAGCAAGATCAGACTACCTACAGGAAAAGACCAATTAGAATAGCAGCAGACTTATCTGCAGAAATACATCAAGCTAGTAGAGCTTGGAGCCCCATCTTCAAAGTTCTCAAAGATAAAAAATTTCAACCAAGCATTATCTACTCAGCTAAGCTAAGTTTCATCAGTGATGGAGAATTAAAATCCTTCCCAGATATTCAATCCCTAAGAGTTTACCCTGTCTCCAGATTAGCTCTACAAGAAACACTTAAGAATGTATTAAACACAGAAGAAAGGAAAAAATATCAACCACACCCTTCCCAAGAATGCAGGAAAAAATTGAAAATACACATAAATCAACTCAAAAATCAGAAGAAAGACAACAAATAAGCAAACAGCAGCAAAACAACAAACTATGTAAGAACCTCATGACAATGAAGATGAAGAAACATCTTACCAAAATTTCTGGAATGTCATGAAAGCAGTCCTAAGAGGGGAATTCATATCTCTATGAACACAAATGAAGAAAATGGAAAGATCACAAATTAACAACCTAACAAATCACCTAAGGAAGTTGGAAGAGCAAGACCACCAAAACCCTAACTTCAGCAGAAGAATCAAGATCCCCAAAATAAAATTCCAAATTCAGGACATAGAAGACAAAAATAAAATACAAAAAAAATCAATGAAATAAAAAACTGATTTTTTGAAAGGATAATCAAGATTGATGAATCCTTAGCTAGATCAGGAAAAAGAGAGAAAAAATCTGAATAAACACAATCAAAAATGCAAAAGATGAAGTCACAACTGACCCAGAGGAATGTGAAAGATTATCAGAGATTACTATGAAACCTGTGTGGAAACAAACTTGAAAACCTAAATGAAATGAAGGACTTTCTGACATCATGCCACCTCCCCAGGTTGAAACAAGAGGAAATTGAGACCCTAAATAGACCAATAACAACATAGGAAATTGACTATGTCATAAGAAAACAACCTACAAAAAAAAGACCATATGGCTTTCCAGCAGAATTCTACAAAGCATACAAGGAGGAGCTGATACCAATCTTATTGAAAATATTCCAGGTAATCAAAAAAGATGGAACTCTCCCCAAATCATATTATGAAGCTAACATCACATTGATACCCAGACCAGGTAAAGATCCAACAAAGAAAGAGGACTACAGGCCAATATCCTTGATGAACATAGATGCTAAAAATTCTCAACAAGATTCTAGCAAACCAGATCCAACAACACATCTCAAAAATCATCTACCATAACCAAGTAGGATTCATCCCTGGGATATAGGGCTGGTTCAACATCTGCAAGACCATAAACACAATTAAATACATCAACAGATATAAAGACAAAGGTCACATGATTATATCATTAGATGTGGAAAAAACTTTTTAGAAAATTCAGCAACCCTTCTTAATAAAAACCCTTGAATATCTAGGCATAGATGGAACATAGCTCAAAATAGTAGAGCTTTCTGCAAGAAGCCCATAGCCAACATACTGCTAAACAGACAGAAACTGGAACCATTTCTCCTGAAAACTGGAAGAAGACAAGGATGCCCACTCTCACCCCTCCTGTTCAACATAGTATTGAAAATCCTAGCTAAAGCAATCAGACAAGAGAAGGAAAGCAGAGATATCAAAATAGGAAAAGAGGAAGTTAAGTTATCTCTCTTTGCAGATGACATGATTCTACACCTCGAAAACCCAAGAGAATCTGTCAAAAACCTCCTAGCATTGATAAAGGAGTTTGGCAAAGTCTTGGGGTACTAAATAAATATGCAAAAGTCAGTCACATTCCTATACACCAATAATAAACAAACAGAATCCCAAATAAAAGGCACAATCCTATTCACAATACACACACACACACACACACACACACACACACACACACACACACACAAAATGAAATACCTTGGCATCTTCCTAATCAGAGAAGTCAAAGACCTTTACAATGAAAGCTACAAAACACTGCTCAAAGAAATCCAAGAAGACACAAACAAATGGGAAAATATTCCATGCTCATGTATTGAAAGAATGAACATTTTTAAGATGTCCATCTTACCTAAGGCAATCTACAGATTTAACGCAATACCCATTAAATTACCAGGAACATTCTTCTCAGACCTGGAAATGACAATACAGGAGTTCATATGGAAAAATAAATGACCAAAATAATTCTCAGAAAAAAAAATGGGCGGCATCATGCTCCCAGACTTTAAGCTTTATTATAAAGTTACAATAATCAAAACAGCCTGGTTTTGGTACAAGAACAGGCACATAGACCAACTGAACAGATAGAGATTCCAGAAGCAAAACCTCAATTTCTCAACCAATTCGTATTCAACAAAGCCTCCACCATCAACCACTGGGGAGAGGAGAACCTATTCAGTAAGTGTTGCTGGGAAAACTGGTTGACCACATGCAGAAGATTAAAACAAGACCCCTACCTATCATCATACACAAAAATCAACTCTAAATGGATCAAAGACCTAAACATAAAACCTCAAACTATACGAACCTTAGAAAATGTAGGAGGCACCCTTATGGAAATTGGAACTGGCAACCAATTCCTGATAAAATCCCAAGTGCCCAGTCCATAAGAGGTAAGATAGACAAGTGGAACCTCATCAAACTGACAAGTTTCTGCAAAGCCAAAGAGACCACCAAGAGAGTGGGGAGACAGCCCTCAAACTGGGAAAAAATTTTTGCCAACTGTATCTCTAACAAAGGCCTAACATCTAGGATCTACAAGAAACTCAAATGTGGCAAAAAGAAAAAAAAAGCCCCATTACAAAGTAGGCAAAAGATATGAATAGACACTTCTCCAAAGAAGACAGCCAACACATATATGAAAAAATGCTCAGCCTCACTAGTCACCGAAGAAATCCAAATTAAAACCACACTGAGATACCTAACTCCATTCAGGTTGGCCATCAACAATAACTCAAAAAACAACAGATGCTAGAGATGATGAAGCAAAAAGGGAACACTTCTACACTGTTGGTGAGAGTGTAAACTAGTACAGCCTCTGTGGAAAACAGTGTGGCAGTTCTTAAAAGATCTAAAAATCAACATTCCATACAACCCCACACTCCTCCTACTGGGAATATACCTGGAGGAACTCAAATCACTCTATGGAAAAGATACCTACACACACATGTTTATTGCTGCATTATTCACAAGAACAAAAACATTGAACCAACCATGCTGCCCATTGAAAGAGGACAGAATAAAAAAATGTGGTATATATACACAATGGAATATTACACAGCCATAAAGAAGGACAAAATTATGAACTTCGTAGCAACTTGGGTGGACTTTGAGACTATAACACTGAGTGATCTACTACAGAAACAAAGAACCAAGTACCACATGTTCTCACTCATAAGCAGACCTTGAACAACTATCATAATACTATAAAAAAGGGATTGGCAGTAGTGGAAACTGCCAGCGGAGGACAAGGTTGGGATTGGCAGTAGTGGGAAACTGCCAGGGGAGGAGGGGCACACCTCATCAACAAGGATACCTGAATAATGAACATGTGTATACCTAACCCTGAATTATACCCCACATATTTTTTTTAATTTTAAAAAAGACAGAATGTGATTATTTCAAAATAAAGCAGCAGGTGTGTAGTATTTTACTTCTACAGGATCCTGGAAGATAAGAAATACATCACACACACAAAAATTCCAGGGCGTTAGTAAAAAGAAATGCAGCATGCAGCAGTTCTGGAAAATCGTCAGTCCAGTGTGGAGCAAAAGGATGGCTCCAGGAAGAACCACATAGATTAGCTGACATGTTGAATATAGTAGAAAGAGTATAGGGAGGAATTTGTAATAGGTACATAGAAAATTAAGGAACTAAAAGAAGATATTTATTGATTCCAGAGAAAACTAATAGTTATAAAATAATTAAACATATAATCTTTATAACCACATGACACAGCTATAAGTATTATTTATATAACCAATATTACAAATATTGACATAAATTTAAGGAAAATTATCATATAACACCTAGAAAAATGGCAGATATGATGGTGGGGATAGTTACCTGTGAAGAACAGGAATGGGGTGAGTAGGGTGGGAGAGGGGATCAATGAACCTTTGATCACCATTTTCCCCACCATTGGAACCTGCCTGATCTCAGATTCTAAGACAGTAAAAGCTGTATAAGGGCCGTACAGAGGTAGCCATAGAGTTCACCAAAGTAACAAAGATACTTAGAATTGGTAAGGAAATTAGTCGAGTAGGACAGGCAGATGTTTGATGGTCTTACTTCTATTTCTTTTTCATGAAGATTGGGGGAAATAGGTTGAAAACAAGGCAGGATGGTGCTACTTCCACAACTTGCCAAGTATTTTAGTCTTTAGGGCATTCTTAATCTACCTCTTGACCTACCTCTTGACCTACCTCTCTGACTCGATACAGGCTTTGGCTGGAAACCTGAATCAACAGACTGATGTTGACCTACACAGTTATAGATCTCAACTGAATAACTCATTTTGGTTGTCCTGTGTTCTGATTTTCTGTGGTCTTCTCCTTGCTCTAGCAACTTGACTCTTATCTTTAATGTTCCTAACTGTGGCCTGGAAACCTGATATGATTCCCTGAGTTCTTTATTTATTTCAGTTTGCAGCATCTGTTACCTGTTTCTCAGGTCAGCCGGGCAACCTAATCTTGATCTCTGGCTGCCCCATTTGATTGAGAATTTAGTTTAGTACTCATGACACTATTTCTGATTAATGCTGCCATATGATCCAATCTTTTATCCTGACTGTGGTCTTACTGTGCCAGTATTGGCTAGATACTGCTTAGAAGTTGTTATAACTAAACCATGTTTATGCAACTAAACTATAGAACGGAGAGGTTAGATCAGGCACTGAAGAAAAATAAATTGACATGAGCTCTTGCCACAAGAAAACCACAGTTAGAGACCCTTAGACTCAAATAGAGCCCTTCCTCAGTTCCTTGCACACTCAATCCACAGTCAGTGAAGAGATTTTCAGAGAAGGAAAGCAGTCCAAAGAAAGGGCTGGAAAGGCCATATAGAGACTTCAGCTCTCAGAGAAATTTCCTGAATTTGCCTTAGAGTTAGAAAGTACAACTCTCGGCCGGGCTCGGTGGCTCAGCCTGTAATCCCATGCCTTTGGGAGGCTGAGGTGAGTAGATTGCCTGAGCTCGCGGGTTCAAGACCCACCTGGGCAGGCAAGACCTCATCTCTACAATAAATCAAAAATCAGTCGGGCATGGTAGCGCGTGCCTGTGATTCCGGCTACTGGGAAGGCTGAGGCGGAAGGATCACTGGAGCCCAGCAGTTGGAGGCTGCGGTCCGGCCACCGCACTCCAGTATGGGCGACAGAGTGAGACTCCAACTCAAAAAAAAAAAAAAAAAAAAAGAAGCACAACTCCCAGGCCGCTGCTGTGAGTGAGACAGCAGATGTCTGCCACTGGGGAAGGAAGAGAAGAGCTGAGAGTGAGTCCCTCTGAGGCTGAGGGGACACAAGTGAGGCTGCTTAAGTCAGAGGGCAGAGACAGAAAACCAAGTGGAAGCCCCTCCTTCTGTGCCACCCCACATACATTCCAAGCCTTGCAGAAAGGGCTGGGCAGCAGCACTCTGCTGCTGAGAGAAGTGAGGGGCACTGAGAGAGCGCCTTACTACCGTGCTACATTCTGAGGCCGGAGGAGGAGAAATGAGATGCGTGTCTAGCACTCACAGGATGAACGATACAGCAACAGTCACCATCAGAAAAATGTGAAGCCAGCATATGATGTCCTGAACATAATGAAACCAATCACAAAACCAGGCCCAACTCAATTACAGACAAATTTAATTCAATCCTGCGACTAATGACCTCACCGAAGAGAAATGCCCTTTTCAGAGAGTAAATGCTCTTCACCTCATACGCTACACTTTTACTCAGGATGCCCTGCATTCAATAAAAAAAAAAATTATCAGATTCATTCAAAAAACAAGAAAATATTCTCTGTCATGGAATGACAAAATGAAATAAATCCAGAGATGACCCAGATGGAATTATCAGACAGGAACTTTTAAATAATTATTATAAAAAGGGTTTTTAAATCTAATTTTAAAATGGACAACCTACATGAATAGATGGGGAATTTTAACGGAGAGAAATACAAAAGAATTATATAAAAGAATTAAATAGTAAATCTAGAAATGAAGAAACACAATACTGGAGTTAGAGAATAATTTCAATAAGTTTATCAGCAAATTGGACGCAGAAGAGAAACAAACCACTGAACAACACAGAAGAATAATGCTGGTGAATTCTAGAAAACATTTAAAGAAGAAATAATACCAATATCATGCAAATATTTCAAAACTAGCAGAAGTAGAAACACTTAATAACTAATTTTATGAAGCTAGTATTGTCTTGATACTAAAACCAGACAAATAAAACACCATAGACCAATATACTTTATGAACACAGATGCAAAATTCCTTAACAAAATATTAGAAAATTGAATCTAGCAATACATAAAAAGCATAATAATCATAACTGATTGGATTTGGCACTGTTTACTTACCATCTAAAAATCATTCCAAGTAACTCACCACATTTTCTAATTAAAGAAAAAAATATTATGTCATTTCAAGAGATGCAGAAAATGCATGTCACATATTTATGATAGAAATTTGAGCAAACAAATATGAGAGGAACACTTCTGCAACCTTATTAAAAAGCATCTATAAAATATTTACAGTCAATATATATTTAATAGTGGATTTAATCTTTTCCCCTAAGATTGAAATCAAAGCATAGAAGCCCACTCTGACCACATCTTTTGAAATATATACTAGAGATCCTCTCTTGTACAAAAGAACAACTTTAAAAAATCATAGAAACCAGAATAAAAAAGTTGTCTTTATTGCAGATGTCATGACTTGTATGTAAAGACGCCTAAGGTATCTATAAGAAAACTATCAGAATTAATAAGTGATTTTAACAATATATGATACATATAAAAGAATATACAAAAATTAATTGCATTTCTAGGTAGCAGCAATTAGCAATCAGAAAAAATGTAAAACAATACCATTTACAATAACATCAAGAAATATAAAAACGTTAAAAAATTTAAGAAAAGATAAACAACACCTCTTCACTAAAAAAGTGTAAAACATTGTTTAAAGGAATTAAAATAGATCTAAATAAATGAAGAAATACTAAATACAGCAAAACTGTCGATCCACTCCTTTCACCTATATTAATCTGGATTCAATAAAATCTTAATCAAAATTCCAGCAGAGCATATATGTATGTATATATATACATATATAGTGATTGTAGCATATATATGAAAATCAAAGAACCTAAAATAGCCAAGGCAATCTTGAAAACAAAGAGTAATATTGAAGAACTCATAATTCCCTGATTTCAAAACCTTTTTTAAGCTACAGTAGTCAAGACAGTGTGCTCTGGTGAAAGGATAGAAAATGGAGCAGAATAAAGAGTCCTGAAGTAGACTGACACATGTACAGTCAAATGATTTTCACAAGTGTACCAAAATAATTCAATTGCAAATGAAAAAAATCTCTTTAACAATCAATGCCAAAATAACTGCATATACATATGAAAAAAATGAACCTTGACCCACTATCTTATACCATGTGCAAAAATTAATAAAAGATACATTCTAAAACTAGATATAAAAGCTAAAACCATAAACTTTCTAGGAAAAAAACATAGGAAAGTATCTTTATGATCCTTGTAGGCAAAGATTGCAAAGAGTGCACAAAGAAAGCATGAATTACAATGGGACAAGTTAATGAATTGGGATTCATCACATTTTTAAAACCTTCTGAAATATTGAAATATTCCAGTAAGTAAATGAAAAGGCACCATAGATACATATATTCATATATATATGCAAAATAATGATATCCAGAATACATGAAAAACACAACTCAATAATAAAATGAAACAACCTAGAGAATCAGGAATAAAAAATGGGCAAAACTACAGAGGCTATAGAGAATACTCAGGATATTATTATATAGTTCTGAAATTTATATTTTATGTCAATAGTTGTGAAAGTTTAGACAAAGGAACATATTGAAAAACTAAAACAAGGTCAGGTGCAGTGGTTCACACCTATAATCCCAGTTCTTTGGGAAGCTGAGGCAGGACAATGACTTTCGGCCAGGAATTCAATAGTAGCCTGAGCAACTAATGAGACCCATCTCTGCAAACAAACAAAAATTATCTGAACTTGGGGGCACCTGCCTTTAGTTCTAGTTACTCAGCAAACTGAAACAGGAGGACCATTTGAGCCCAGGAACAGGAAGCTGCAATGACCTATGATCAAGCAATTGCACTGCAGTTTGAGTGAAAGAGCAAGATCCTATCTCTAAAAATAAATAAATGAATAATTAATTAAAGAAACAGAAAATCTAAATATTCATTTTAACTGATCTCCCTTCTTGTCTTAACACATAAATAAATAGGTGTTTTAATAATAGGTATTTTGATCTTTTTTTTTATTTTTTTGAGTTGGAGTCTCACTCTGTCATCCAGACTGGAGTGCAGTGGCCGCTCCCGGTCACCGCAGCCTCGACCTGCTGGGCTCCGGCGATCCTTCCGCCTCAGCCTTCCGAGTAGCCGGAATTACAGGCATGCGCTACCGCGCCCGGCTGATTTTTTATTTTGATCGTTTTTAAGGGAAAGATTTTTAAATGATACTGTTAGGATTGTCTAGAAAAATAGAACTAATAGAATGTGTGTGCATGTGTGTGTGAGAGAAAGAGAGAGGGGAGAGAGAGAGAGAAAGAAAGAGAGAGAGGGCGGAGCATTTAATGAATTCGCTCTTATGATCATAGGGTTAGCAAGTCCAAATTTGGTAGGGTAGGCCAGCAAGCTGAAGACCCAGGGAAGAGCCAGTGCTATAGTCCAAGTCTTGCTTGTAGAAGGTTAGTCTTTTGTTCTATTCAGGCCCTCCACGAATTGGATGAGGCCCACCTATATTATGAAGTGTAATTTGTTTTAGTCAAAGCCCACCAATTGAAATGTTAAACTCATTGAAATACATCCTGACAGAAACCTCGAGAATAATGTTTGACCAACTATCTGGGCACTGTGGCCTAGTCAAGTTGAAGCATAATAATAAAAATCACAGTTATCTTTGCAGAATTAAGAGAGGTATAATATTATATGACATGTTTTAGTAAGATGATTCTGGCTACTGATTGAAAAAAGACTATAAGGTGACAAGTGTAGACTCAGGGACACCAGTGAGGAAATGACAGCATCAATTCAGACATGATATAATAGTGACTTGAGGAATGGGGTAGTCTTAAGTGACTAGATTCCAGATATATTCTGAAGATAACACTCATAGGATTTCTTGACAGAGTGACTATGGTATGTAAAAGAATGAAATGGTACAAAAATAATGTCAAGGTTTAAGGAGGTCAAACTACTGTGAGGATGGAGTTTCCCTCAACTAATAGAAAAAGCTGGTTGGTAGAACAGGTTTGGAGAAAACCTCAGGAGTTTTAAGATGTCAGATATCCAAGTAGAGAAATTGAGGAAGTGGTTGACTTCATAGTGCTGGAGTTCAGAGGAAGCTTAAAAGTATAAATTTGGGAGGTAACAGCATATTAATGAAATTTAAATCCCTGAGACTACATAAAATTTTAAAAGAACTAACTTTGTTATGTAAATATGAATGTATGTATGTATGTATTTGAGTCAGAGTCTCACTCTGTTGCCCAGCCTAGAATGCCTGATTAGCAGGGACTACAGATATGCTCCACCATGCCTGACTAATTTTTTAATTTTTTGGTAGAGACTACGTCTCACTATTTTGCCTAAGCTGGTCTCAAATGGCTGGGCTCAAGCAATCCTCCCACCTTGGCCTTCCAAACTGCTGAGATTATAGGAATGAGCTACCACACCTGGCCAAGAACTGACTTAGATAGACAAAAATACCCAAGACCCTGGGCACTTCAAAATAATAAGTCAAAACATCGACAATTTTCAGATATGATAAATAATTTTTAATAATAGATAGGGCTTTATAAGGATTACTAATGTATTTGTGGATAAATAACCTATAATGAGACTGAGTTCACCATAAATTCTAGTACAATTAAAAAAATAGATATATGCACTGAGAAACAGTTCTTATGGGATGGAAATGAAAATTTTATGACCATATTTTATATACCTATTTGTAATAATTAATGTATATGCTGAAAATGTTATATGATCAATAATCAAAAAATAATTTTTGATATATTAGCTAACAATTTTATTATGTCTTTCCTCAATTCATTGGAAGCACAGAAGTGGAAATTTTATTTGCATATAGATTTGTTACCCAGAAGCAAACATCTCCTCAATATTACATTAATATTTCAAAGCATCCCATTTTTTTGAGCCATGCAGATTATCATGCCCCAGGAAACTATATAATAATATCTTGAGTATTCTTTTGGAAACTAAGAAAAGGACAACTGTGAGAAGGGAGGTAGAAAAGTAACACTTGCCCCTCCAAAGCAGATATTTTGTCAGGCACATCACTTTTGGGAACAAGTATATTTCAAACTCAAAGATCTGGAAATGGATTAAAGATTCCTTTAATCTATTTCAAGCATTATATTCCCAAGAAAGTCTTCATGTGCCACTCAGACTATGCTTACCTTAGTTTGAAAAGTAGAATAGAAGTTGGGAAGTCTTAGAAACAGTATCCAACATGAAATAGTAATAATAAAATCTTACAATTTCATAGGAAGTTGTAGTTTACGAAATGTGTTTATATTCATTATCTCAATTCATTCCCTCAACAATTATATGAAACAAGTAAACCAGAAGTGCAAGACAAAAAAATCTTCCAATGCAGAAAGATATTGTCTTTAAAAATGTTTTAGCAACAATGTTTGAACAAAATTTTTTTAAATTTCTTCTTCTCTATATTCAAATGTTATCCAGTGTTCTTCACCCAAACACTGAAAATAATCTGCATAGTAACATTTTATTATCTCCACGTTGAGGTTTCACTTACACCTAAGCTACACACACATAAAAATTGTCATCTATAATTAAGGCTAACACAATAGGACAAATACGCATACTCAATCTATCTCAAGGTTAATTAATTCAGAACTTCCCAATTCCAAACATCTTTCCTCACATGTTACTATAAGTGTCTGGAAGCAAAACATATCCAATAAGCAAACTTAAGGATAAATGTCTATACAGTAAATCTGATTTTGCTCAATGAAGAGCCCTGTCTCTCGTGAATGCTAATTGGTGCTAGTATCTTGTGCTTCAATCTACTTTGCATTAAGAAATACTAACCAGAAGAGTGTGGGCTTTTCCTGCCACTATGTATAGACACATATCAAAATATAACCCATGAAATAAATTATAATTGATATACTTGAGCTAAACTGATATTGATTGATTTTTGTGATCATGTATAAGACCACGTGCCTAAGAGCTCATTACACGCAATTTAAATCGTCAGCACCATGGTCAGCATTGACTTTGCCTATAAGTTTCAGCATAGGCTAGTCATAAATATCACATATATTGTTGGATTTCAGAGGTTGGGGAGTGTGTAAGTCAACCAGTCAGTCACCCACCTAATTCTTGCATTTTATCTACTGCCATTCAGACTCTGGCTCTGTTAATCAGCATCATCTTATGGTTATAATATGTATAATTTACTTGGCTAATGCTACTAACATAAATGAAACACAACGGTTAATGTAGTCATATAGCTCAGAGATAAATGTTTATTATAGATATATATGCTGGTTCATTTGACTTACTATTTGCTACAACAACCCTCCATCGAGCAGAAGGCAAACTGTGCTAGGTTTCTAGGAACTGAAATGGAGTGAGAAGGGAGACGCACATAAAAGGAAGACACAATCCTTGATCTCAAAGAATTCATACTTTAGTTGGAGATATAGATAAGTACATAACAAGCTATAATACTATAGGAAAGTCCACAATCTAGACAAAAGTACTGGGGGAGCATAGAAGGAGCAATTAGTTCTGTTTTGAGAGTCAATGACTATTTTCCTAGGAAGAGTGACAATGAAATATGTCATAAATTTTAAAGGGAAAAAAGTAAAAGAAGAGAAATCCAGAGAAAGGAAAAGAAATCTATATGAGTTAAGATAGAATAGTAAAAATAGTGTTTTGAATTTTGTCATATGGGAATTTCAAAGAACTCATAGTAGATTTGTGGCGTTTCCAAGATAATTAACGGTAGCAGCAAAGAACTATAGCAGGTAGTGGCATACTTGGTATGATTAAACCAGAAAGCCTCATGCCCCCCAAAATAGATCTTTCCTACACAAATGCCTTGATGTCTACGATTACACAGTTCATTCCTTTGGTATGTCCCTCACAGCATCTTAGTGTTGATGACTATACCATATTCTTAACTGCAAGAGAAGATTGCCATAAAAACATAAGAAAAAAGGAGCAGGTACTGAATGTTAAGAAAACAGATTGTAGCACAAGAATACAAGAGACAAACTTCATATTTCTGCCTAGTTCCAATCCTGAAAATACATTTGACATATAAAATACATTGAGCATCGAAATTAAGTAAAGTCAAAATAAATATTTACTGATTACTCACTGTGTCAGAAATGCAAGAACAAATAAATTAATAAAATATGAATAATTTCCTTCAAAAGTTACACTGCACAGGAAAAGATATATGGTAAAAACATAATTTCCATATAATGTGGAATGTGCTCTAATAAAGATTCCATGGATATTTCAACTCTGTCAGAAGACTTGGGGAATGCTTCATGGAGGAGAAAATAACAAAGCTTATTTTTAGAGAGTGGTTCTTAAAGTAAAACAAAGTGGAAAGAATATTCTAAGCCAAAAAAAACAAACAAACAAACACAAACAAATGCACAGAGCTATAAAAACAGTCTTTTTTATATAAAGAACAATGCACAGAGATGCACGCACACATGCGCGCGCGCGCACACACACACACACACACACACACACACTTCTAGATAAATAGTTTAGATGCAGGGGAGCCTGAAACCTGAGGAAGTTCAGGATACTGTTTTTTTTGTTGTTATTATGGTGATCTGGACATTTTAGCCTGAAAATTTGTCAGTAAACACTTCCGAATAAAACTGAACACCACACTTATTTATTTAATTGATTCAATAAGTATTTCTTAAACTAAGTAGGAGGGGAATTTTTTTTAAATCAGAAATTGAAGGGGTCACGTCACAAAATTATTTTAGATTTTGCGAATTAATGCTGGGATGTTGGCACCTGCATAGGGAAATATATGTTATTGCAAGTCCAGCTTTACTAAAGATTGATCATTCTCCTGTTCACTGAATATTTTAGAAGTGATTCTGTAAGCTATAAATCACCATGGTAAGTGCACTCCACAAGCAGCTGTATCTTTATCAAAGAGTTTTCTTGGTTAAATGCAAAGTCTGAATTTAATGGATAAATGACATCCAAAATTGGAAAGGAGAAAAATCAGCACAAGAAGACAAGTGCATTAATCTCTATGAAAAGAGAAAAGGATATTTATGAAAGACCAACTTCAACTTAATTTAGTACATGTTAACTGAACATCTATGATATGTTGAACACTATGTTAAGAGCTAGAAGACTATTAAAATAAAATATCAAAGGGCTTGAGAAATACATAGTCTAGCTAGGAAGGTGTCATATAAACAACATGAGCTGAGATAAGCTACAAACACAAAAACTAAACAACAATTCTTTTTATTTGAGAAGTTGAAGAGTTAGAAACATTTTCATAGCAATGACATTAAAGCTGAATTTAAAATGAGTCCAAGCAAACAAGCGCAGGATAATAAAGAAAATCCATGGAAGTTTAAAGTGCATTTTTACTTGGGAAATAGCAAGTAATGTGAAGTGAGTAAAGGTGTCCCACACAGGGTTATAGCAGACAAGACTGTCTGATATGCTGAGTTTGGACTTTATTCTGAAGGTAATGGGAATCCATCAGAAGTGCTTAAACGGGACTGTGCTAATCAAGTCGGTGCGGTCAAATGAAAGTTTGTTAACAGACAGAAGAGTAATTAGAGGGGATAGAAACGGGGAGACGGTTTGATGCAGATGCAATTGTTGACATTGGTTCCAGTTCGCTATTTTTTCTTTTGTTTGCATTATTTCTTTTGTCCTGTGACTTTGTACCTCAGCTTCTCTCTTTGGTCCTTTTGCCCTAATATCCCCTTATGACTATGCGCTCAGAGTACCCAGTGCTTTCCTAATCAGAGAAAACTTATCACTAAGTAGACTATAAAACCAATGAGGGTAAAGACTGGCCCAATTACATTCACCATCACATTCCTAGTGCCCAGCACATAAAAAGTTCTCAAGGGAAGGCAATTTTCATCAATTAAACTTTTTATCTAACACTCACCAAAAAGGAGTTAACGTTTCTTCTGAAAAAGAGTCAATAAGTGTTTACTGGATGAATGAATAAAATCAGATGTTTTTAAGAAATAGAACCATCATGATTCAGTGATCAGTTACATATGAGAGATGAGGGAGAGGAAATTAAAAGAGATTCTAATTTGGTCAACAAGGCAAAAACTGGTGCTATTAACTGAAAACAGGAATTCATATGGGGGACAATGTTTAGAGAAGAAAATAATGTGTCTATCTTGGGGCATGATAAGACCTTAACTGGGAATGGAGCAGAAAGGAAATGAAAACAAAGAGAAATTTGGGTGGAAATCAAAGGAAAAGTTGGTAACAACTGGTGGCAGCATCTAGGAAATATTATTTCAAAGGATTCATAGTGTAGGAATCTGGAAGGTCTAGATAACTAGCTTGAAATACTAAGAAGTAGCCTGGGAAGGTAATTTTCACTTGAATTAAATTGTTTGCCTAATACTCACCAAAAAGCATGTTATGTTTCTTCTGGAAAAGAGTCTAAGAGACAGAGTCTAACAGATATAGAATGAACTTACTGAAAAAGAAATACCTAAATACCAATTAGAACAAAACTGACCTCTATAAATACGTGAAGCAACTTACCATATCGCATCTAGAACTGTGAGATTTTCATACTACAGTGTAAAGCTAGGTTGACAATGTGATGAATAAGACGACTCCTCTGGAAAGTTTTAAAATATTTCTTTCCAGAAATCTCTAAAGAGAAAGAGAATTTTATACCAGAGGGTCTTTCATCCTAATGTACAATGGAAAGAACTAGCTGCAAAGTATGAAACCTTTCTAGTAGCCGATATTCAACTCTTGAAGCCTGTAAAGTTAGCCCCAGAATCTCTGGTGACATAATTTTACTTATTGTTCTGTGGTATCCATTTTGTAAAAACAACGACAATAAAATTATTTTCTTAAAATTTAATGCAATAATTATTTTGAGCACTAAACATGCTTCAGCCCTTTAGTAGAGTTGGGGAAGAAATTCTAGGTAGTATTATCCTAATTTTCATATATATTGTCATATTCACCTGGACTATTTGTGTTCCCCTAAAATTTAAGTGTCGAAGCCCTATTCCTCATGTGTATTTAGAGATGAGGCCTCTAGGGAAGTGATTACGGTTCAGCAAGGTCATAAGGATAGAGACCTGATCCCATGTGGGTTTAGTGTCCTTACGAGAAACTTACGAGCTCTCACTGATTCTTTCTCATCACACCTGTGTATCAAGTGAGGACTCAGTGAGAAGGCAGCCATCTACAAGCCAGGAAGAGAGTCTTCACCAGGAATCAACCCTGCTGGAACTTGATCTGGGAATCTTAGCTCAATACTATGAGAAAATCGATTTTCACTATATAAACCCCTCAGACTGTGGTATTTTGTAAGGCAGCTTGAGCAGACTAATATACCTTATAAGTAATAGTATCAGTACATGTGTTCAAGCCCTCTGACTCCAAATGTCAAGATTTTCTTACACTGTCAAGTATTTTTAAATCTAGGGATAGAGTTAGATAAGCAAAACATATGCAAAAGAGAGGAAAACACAACACATTATAGAATGTCCAATTAAATGTAATCAAGTTTGGGAAGGGGGTATTATTGGAGAAGATTTCAACAGAATTTAAGGATTAGTAGGGCTTTGGATGGATGGTGAGGAGATGGTTAGGTAGACATGGCAGAGAGAAAATATAAGCTTGGAAGATGAACAAAAGGTTCTTACTTTCAATGGAGGGAATTGGGATCTGAAGAATGATTCATAAGGTAAGAGTAATGTGGACTTGAAATGGTAGCAGAACCCGTAGCAGGTCCTGCGGAAGTCCCTCACAATTGAACTTATTTCCACCCCTGAAGCAGCAGTGGGGATAGGGTTAGGCTTGGCGGAATGGAACATTTTCACCACAAAGGCCAGCACCTAGAATGATGCCTATCTACCCCAAGTCCAAGGGACTTCCTTGGGACTGGAGTCTTTTTTCTTTTTTTGAGTTGGAGTCTCACTCTGTCACCCAGACTGGAGTGCAGTGGCCGCTTCCGGACTGGAGTGCAGTGGCCGCTTCCGGACTGCAGCCTCGACCTCCTGGGCTCCGGTGATCCTTCCGCCTCAGCCTTCCAAGTAGCTGGAACTACAGGCACGCACTACCTCGCCCGGCTAATTTTTGATTTATTGTAGAGATGAGGTCTCGCCAAATTGCCCAGGCGGGTCACGAACCCGCAGGCTCAGGCAATCCACTCACCTCAGCCTCCCAAAGCGCTGGGATTACAGACTGAGCCACCAAGCCCGGTGGGACTGGAGTCTTACAGGAATACCCCTCACCAAAAAGGGATGCCTAGGTATGTCTAATAAGAGTAGTCACGCGCGGTTTCTTTTGCCCATACCAACTCTGGCATGTCTCCCTTTCTTTTCTCCCTTCTTTCTCTAATAAATTTTGTTTTAAAACTTAAAAAAAGAGTAGCCATGGCCCAGAGTCAGAGAGGGTCCTTAAGAATGGAAAGCAGAAATGACTAGAAAGAGATCAGGAGTCAATGATAGAAACGAGTGCCATGCCAAGATGTACTAAAATATACCTGGAATTTGTTTTAACCAGCCATAATGGGGACAACAGATTAGAAAAATAATTTCTTTGAAGATATAGTTTATTACTTATAGTTCCCAAGAAGTGAGGAGCATGCCATACCACACAGCGCCATGTGGGGAAGTACCAGAGTCAGTCCGGAGGCAGGAGAAAAGAAGGGAAAAGTATGGACCAGAGCCTGCATTGGGTTTTTTGTGAGAAGAAATGAGTGAGGCAGGGTAGGCACACTGAGAAAGGTTAGGATTGGACAGTTTGAATAATTTTGAAGGCCTCTGAGCTCTAGGGGTAATGTCCAGTTGTCTGGTGGCTAGCCCTGGGGTTATTTGAGGCAGGGAAGTATTAGCTTTGTGTATGAGAGTTTGATAGGGGAAGTGATTGTGGGTATGAGCTCTAATTGGTTGGCTTGTGTATTGACGGCATGCTCCCAGGTTAATTGCTTGCTATGTGTAGGAATTAGCTAACCCTGGAAGGGGAAATCCCTTCCTGAGTCCCCAAGAACTCCCAAGATGTCAAAGCATTATAAAACATAGGCTATAAACAACATGATTAATACACAAAGCACTACCCAAAATGTGTAGGGTCAAAGAATGAATCGAAAGGATTGGTAAGATGTCAAGAGATAATGTCAACCTGATATCTGGGTCTTGAAACTTTAGCCACTTGTGTTCAAATATACAGAAGATGAGGATAGATATCTAGATAGCTAGACAGATGATAGTTAGATAAAAGATGATTGATCGATAGATGGATAGATATAATATAGATAGATGATAGATAGATATGATAGAGATAGATAAATGATAGATAGAGGGATAGATAAATAAGATAAATGATAGAAATAGATGATGAAGGTTGTTTTTCTTTTGTCTTAAAGGGTCACAGCATTACAGGTGTTAAGTAAAATAAAGATAGATTCAAATAACTGCACTTTCAGAAATTTATGAAGTCTTTTTGGTCTAAGGGTATTATACTAGGTATGATAATTTGCCAAATCATGTCCTTATGGTTTGAAACAATTAATGTGCCTCCAAAACTATAGTTACTATATTCAGGGTATCAGCTTACTGAACTTTCGGTTTCTAGTCCAGTAACTTTTAATTCTGAACATATATTTAAAAGAGGTATGAGTTTTAAATCACATTTCATTAATGGGCTCTGTTTTAAATGAGTTTCTTTGTGTAAGTAATGCTACTTTGTGCTTGATTTGTTAAAAGGCGATTTAAAAACCCTTGAACCTCATATGTATGACTATGTCTTAACGCCACTCTCATTTATGGAAATACATGTAAAGAAACAGAACTATTCCATCTCATTCTTTCTTTTCTGTTTGCTCCCCCAAAGGGAGCAAATTGTGCTCCTTTAATGCAAAGTGACAATTTTTGATACAGATTTATTTAATTTTTTAAAAATTGCTTGGAACAGTCAAACATGAGCACTGATGAGAAACATATGTGCAGCTCTGAATATTCTGGAAATGAATGCAAAGCAATGTTCCAATCAACATAGGGTCAGGTTTCCTGGTTTGGTTGTGCACATGCAAAATCAGAGAGCGTGAGAGGCCAAGTATAGGTATGTGACCGTTCATGACTATGTGTGTTTGTCTGTGTGTGCTGGGAAAGGTCTACTTCTGCTGCAGTTCCCAGCAGCCTAGAGAAGCAATCTTTTACATGCAACAAGACACACTCCAGGATATTAACACTCTACCATTTCCAAGATCCTCTGTTCACACTAGCTCCAGAGTAAACACCATGAAAGAGGGTGCCTCAAGCTGCTAAAAAGCACCCAAAGCAACAAGGAGAAACAGTTTCAAATCTCATAAAAAATGGAAAATGTTTCAAGAACAACTGCCCATTTGTTCATAGAGTACCCACAGAGTGAGAGGGTAAATAAAACTCAGTACCTGTTAGATTTATAGCCAAATAACCATTATCTACTACATACAGATGAGTGAAGGATAATTTTATGCCAACCACAATAAGTAAATCCAAACAGTATAAACTAAGCCTTCACAGTAAGAGCAGGAAGTTTGAGGGGGGAAGAATGAGGAAATGGCATTTTCTGTGTGGTATTTCACCAACCTGGGAAATCCATTACAGAGACAAACACTGGAACAGGATTTCATAAAGAAACTGACTTGAAATAGAATCCCTTAGGTCGTGTGTGCTGATTTTATGTCCTAAACAAAACTCTGCTCCCCAAGATCTAATCACTAATTGATCTTCTATAGAAGGTTATGGAGAATTAGTAAATTGGAGTTTTTATATTAGAGTGTACAGTATAAATTCCTTGGGATTCTTCATGGGCATTTAACTTTTGAGTGCATCCATTTTAGTCAAGTTTTATCAGGAGCTGAGCACCCTAAGAACTGGAGCTTAGGATTTTATGGACTTATGTCTCAGAGTTGAATAGTTAACTACTTGTTTTATAAGATTTTTTTAAAGCAGAGCATTTGACTTTGGCCAAGTTTAAAATCTCTTTAATTCTATGGTTTTAAATTTGGATGCGAAATCAAGGTTTTTCAGGTTCAGATTTTTTTATTTACTTTTTATCAAATGTGGCTTCCTGGGTGGTGGCAGAAGGGAAAAACACATTTAAAGGATTAATGTTAAATGCCTACAAGTAGACTCATAAAAGACAAGGGCATCAATATACTTCTAACAAGTTATATTTGATAAAGCATGTGTCAAAGAATCTGACAATTGTAGATTTCATTTGAAAAGCATTTGAGCTTAAAAGCAGGTTATAAAATGTTCTTAGAGAAAGATGGGTATACATTTTAGTGGAATTAATTTTGTTCAAATAATTCTGTTGAATTAAAAATTCAGTGATTTCATGTTATGGAATAGAAGAATAGCATATTATATGAGTTTGCAGACATTTTGAGGTCAGAAATAATTGTATTTAAATGTGGGCTCTGTAAAGAGAGAAGAAATAATGAAGGTAAGGAAAGAAAGAAAGAAAGATAGAAAGAAGAGGCAGAGGGAAGGAGAAAGGAAAGAGCATACATGAGTCAGTTTATCTTCACCAGATACTAATTAACGTGCTTTTATGTACAGATATCTTCTGCTGCTAGCTGTGTAATCTTGGGCAAATAACTTTAAATCCCTGAGCCTCAGGTTTCTTATCTATAAAAAGATGAGCTGTTATGGGATTTTGGAAAGATAGTAATAGCAGCTGTTTTCTCCCAACTCACCACATAAAAAAGAGGGAGCAAAACTGAAAAATCCAACAAAATTGGGTAACAAGATGCAGTGCAAACCTCAAAACGCAAACAGGTAGAGGAAAACTGCTAAGAGCAATAAGAACATGTGTGTTGGCAACTGTTTGGGGAAAAGCAGGGGACAGTAACAAGACATTTAATGGTCCTGACAATAAAAGAACCAAGTACCTCCAACAGATAATCCCTGAAAAGTACAGCAGACCAATTTGAGAAGCATGGCGGAAACTGAAAAGGGTTTCACTCCAGTAGCATGTACGTGTAAAGCATCTGCTGTAAGTCCTGTAGCAGTCTACTCTCTAGGAGCTCTCAAACTTGACCCATCAGAGCTTCCCTCCAGCACAAGGCTCCATACTATGTGGAAACTGCTTAGGCTAGAATCATAATTTAGCAAGAAAGAGATAATAGGGGTAAAAGAAATAAAGTGCAGGTAAAAGTAAGGAAGGGGAACAGAACCAGAAAATTTCAGAACGTAAGATGCTATATTTTTTAAGACTGTATGCAAACAGTAGAAGAGGGGGATCTATGAAGTTCAAAAAACTACTAATATCTAAAAGTTCAGGAAAACTAACTTCATAAAAAATGAACAACAAAGTGTTCCAAGGTCAAGTCTCATGCAATCACAATGAAATCACATCAGAAAGACATAAAAGAAAAAGACAGAAAGATCAAAACCATAATACATTATTTCTGAAAAACCCAGATTATATTAATAAAGTGACATAAAACATGAAAGAGGAACATAAATCAAAAGTAGGAAACACAGAAATATGCTGATAAAATTCAAGAAAGAATAAGACATTTAAAATAATTTAAATGTAGGCTACTCTAGAACACAAGTGAATAGATGCCAAAATAATGTGTTAATTACAAAAATCCAAAAGAAAAACATTAAATAATAAAGAAATGAAGAATTAAAAATAATTGAAGAGAAAAATGGCAAATATTAAACAAAGAAAATTCACCATGAGTAATAGGAGTCTTTCAAGATGAAAACCCAAGGGAAAAAAATCAGATTACTAAAAGCTATAATTCAAGGACATTCTCCTGAAATAAAAAAGGTGTGAATCAATATGCTGAAAGAGCACACCGTGTAACTGAATCTATCAGTGCAGAATAATCGAAATCAAAACATATACTAATAAAATTAGTGTCCTTTCTAAAAAAGTTTTTTAACAATTCTTTGGCCTTCTAGGAAAAAAGCATATTATTTATAAGAAAAAGCAAACTAAATTGTCAATAGACTTTTAAACAGTAACACTTTATGCCAGAAAAAAATAGACCTAAATATCTAAGGTACTCAAGGAAAGAAAATGTAAGCCAAGGATTTTATATACTGATCTTCAAGTGTAAAAAGCACAGATGACTATTATCAGCATGAAAGACCTTAAGGATGCACTTTGCAAGGAATATACTAGAGAATAAGCTTCAGACAATCACAATGACCACCGAAATACTAATAAAGACTGATGGCATTGAGTATCAGTGATTGCTAACATCAAAAATAATTAAACAAGAGTTAATCTGTGTTCCCCAAGTAAATCATACAACACAACTTATTATCTTAGTAAAAGGATACTACATGAGTCTAGTCAAGCCTCTGGATTCAGTTGCCAATTAGCACAAAGTACCTATTTGTAGAAAAAATACATTAAACTCCATCAAAAGTATGCAATCAGCATGTGAGCATGAATCCAGAATATGAGAAATCTATGGGTCAAATAGAGCTGGTTCTTCAACAGATACATTGTAAAGAAAAGGAAGGGACAAGGGAGTAATCTTTAAATTAAAAGAGACTTACAAGACAAACATATATTTATGAGCAAAATTAAACTATAATTTAGGGCTACACATATGGGTTTGAACATAAAGAAAAACAATGATGTGACTGATATAAACACCAGAATAGTGATCACTTGTGGAGACTAGAAAGGGGCTGACATCGAGAGGAGCACATGGAGGGGCTTCTGTGTCTTCAAGTTCTATGTCTTGATCTGGTTACAAGAGTGTTTGCCTTATAACTAAATTTTGCATCTGACTTTGTTTTCCGTACTTGTGCTCTAATGTATAATAAGAAGGTAAAAATAAAATAGAAGAATATCTTACAAAAATAATCTAGGCACTTTTAACTTGTACAAACTTTATTTTCTCACCTGTACAATATGGATAATTTTCCCTCTTAAAATGTTTCCTTAATGCCTATCCCATAGCACGTCCTCAATAAATATTCCTCCCTCTTCCTTTCATACAACAATATAGAGTTTTTACACTTGGTATTTTCTCTCTTTGTCTACAAATGCTAATTTAAAACTTATTCGGTGAGCATTTTCTATGGCCTATTTTGCTTTGCTGCTTTCAGCAAATTAACCAGCAAAATAAATGAGTAAAATGTGTTCCCTTAGTTTATACTTAACTTTCCAGTTCAGATTTTTCTTATATGTTTAATTTTTTCCTGTTTTTATTTTAGATTCGGGGGTACACATTCATGTTTGTTACATGAACATATTGTGTAGTGGTAGGAATTGGGTCTCAGGTGGCCCATTCCCCACATAATGGTCATGGTACCCAATAAGTAATTTCTGAACCCTAACCCCCCCCCAATTACTCCCTTATTGGTGTTCCCAGTGTCTATTATTTTCATCTTTGTGGCCATCTAGCTCCCACATATGAGTGAGAGCATGCAGTGTTTGATTTTCTGTTTCTGAGTCAGTTCACTTAGAATGATGATCTCCAGCCCTATCCATGTCGCTGCAAAGGACATGATTAATTCTTTTTATGGTTGTATAATATTCCATGATTTATATATACCACAATTTCTTTATCTAGTCAATTGTTGGTGAACTTTTAGGTTAGTTCCATGATTTGATATTGTGAATACTGCTGCAATGAACATGTAAGTAAAAGTATCTTTTTATATTGATTTCTTTTCCTTTGGATAGATCCTTAGTCGTGGGATTGCTAGGCCAAATGGCAATCCAATTTTCAGTTCTTTGAAAAATTCCATATGTTTTCTATGAAGGTTGAACTAGTTTACAATCCCACCAACAGTGAATGTGTTCCCTGTTCTCCAAGACCATATCAATATTATGGTATTATAAACGCAAATGCACTGGCAGCAAAATCACCTTGGAGTCGATCCTAACCCAACATCTCAACGTCTAAAAACAATAGGTATCCTGAAACCTATGAAAATATTTTAATAAGTTAAAATAAAACCAACTTAATTAAAAATGTTTAAGCTTTTAATGCTTTCTTGGTTCCGAAGGAAAATTTTTCATTGGCATGTCCACTTGTTTATTGTGGAAATACTTTGATAAAGACTCAGTCAAGAAGTCATTTAAAAAGAAATACATATCACCATGCCCTGAGAATAACTTATGTAAATAAATGTCCTCAAATGTAAGAAAGACAAGCAGCATTTTGTTTTCTTTGTTTTGTTTTGTTTGTGTGTGATGGTATTCTAGCATCTTTTAATTAGATCAGTGTTGACATCCTCTCAAATGTCTGAATCATCTGGAAAGAAAAAAAATTCACATGCCAATTAGAACAGTCAGGAAAAGAACTGAGTTGAGAGAAACATTTTATAATTTAACAAGTACCAGCATTTTATTTTCTATCTCCTTCCTTAAAAAATAAAATAGGAAATATGGACAAGATGTTGAAGTGTGGACTAAAACAAAATGATTTTTAAATATATTTTGTCACTAATAAATACAGGAAAGACTCTTATTTCCACTGTTTCTCAGGGGAGGGGAGGGAAAAGAATACAAAAGTTATAAGTTTAAAGTCAAATTTTAAAAAGACATGATTCAATTTTGGCCCCATACTTTAAAAGCTGGGATTATGTCACCCATTGGAACATAATATATTTCAACCTTGGAAGCACAGATTCATTTTTCACCCAACTTCAAAGTTATTATTGCCAACTGGCAGTTGCTAGGAACTAATCTGGAATGAACTGGCAGTTCTGGTTCTGTTCTTAATGACCCAGAAGGTATGTCACAAACACTTGGACTATGGTAGTACCTTCTCATAAAGAGGTGGAGAGGGAGCTGCTAAGACTTCACAGGAAACCTCTGGATTCTACTAATATAGTCATTGCCTGAACTTATCCCATCCTATCAGATGATCTCTGGGGCTACTATTTTAGCTCTAAGTTATGTCTGGAACACATAACATGCACTAAACAAATGTGTATTGAATGAGAGATCTGATCCACTTCATATCTGTAACTCAAATGAAATTTCTATCACTGTGAGTGTGAAGAGAGATATTGTATCATCTTATTTATAAGAACAACATTAACAGGTAAGAATAGTTTAAAATAACAGAATTGGGGGTTGGTGTTAAGGACCTGAGGGATTAGGTGTGTGAGAGAAATATAGCCGAGACACCAATTACATGCTATTTGATTGCCACTTCTTAGACGTGTAGCTCTCATGGGATAAGGTCTATATCTTATTCTTTTTATAGCTTCAGTACTTAGGAGAGTGCCTTCTAGCTAATAAGTATTAAGTATCTTATTAATAATTCCACAGTTATCTCCTTGGTTTCTACAGAGACATGTTGTAGCTCTGCCATAGAATATATTGCTTTACATTTCATTTATTTATTTATTTGGTGTGTATCCCTACTAGATTTTGATACAATTCAAATCAGGAACTGTTTATTCATTTTTGCATACCAAAGTCTAAAGCAAATTTTTTTTTTGAGTCATAGTCTCACTCTATCACCCAGGCTAGAGTGCAGTGGCATGCTCACAGCCACCCCAGTGCCGACCTGCTGGGTTCAGGTGATCCTTCCACCTCACTCTTCTGTGTAGCCAGAACTATAGGCATGCGCTACCAGGCCTGGTTAATTTTTTGTTGTTGTTGTTGATATATTGTAGAGACAAGGTCTCAGCAAGTTGCCCAGGCTGGTCTCGAACCCCTGGGCTCAGGTAATCCTCTCACCTTGGCCTCCCAAAGTGCTGGGATTACAGGTTTAAGGCACCACACCCGGTTACAAATTTTATTTTTATAAATTTTATTTAAATTAATAAATACATCTGAACTAGTTGAATATACTCAGATCCTCTTCCTTCCTTGTGCATGTCTGCAAAAGAACGGATATGAAAGCTCTCCTCTCTTGCAAGGAACTTCCACTTGAACACTTATGTATAAACCCACATAAACAAATTCCCAAATGTATGTGTGCACTCATGTGCATAGGAGTAAGTGACTAAACACACCTTTCTTATTTGTAATGGATAATACATTCATTTGACTATATGTCTTTAAGGATTATTTGGTTAGTACATCACACGGTTATGTTTTCAAAGTATTATTCTGTCTGCAAGATAAACTGGAGAAAGAGAAAAGCACAGGAATTCATTATTCATTATCCCAGTGGGCCACTTCCCCCCTCATTCTGACCCTTGAAGCAACCCGATGATGTCATAGTTATTGTCTTATGTCATACTAGTTAAAATAGAGGTTACCACCCTTAGGAAGAGGATATATTTTTAAAGGGTACTTTTAACTGAAATCTCCTTTGCATTAAGATGTGCGACGTGAGCTCAAATTAATTTGAAAGGTGGCAAAATGACTGCATTAATAGCAAGGGGATGCAGACTCTTTGGATCCCAGTGGCTATTTGATGACATCCCAAAGGCAATTATAAGGTAAGAAATAATGTCCATGTGCTATTGAAGCAAAGCAGGATTGAAATTTAAAAGCAACATACTTGAAATATTTAAAAAATGTAATTCTTACCCCCGTCACTGTGTGGATAAAATACAGAACAATTAATTTTGTTAAGCGCAATCAATCTAAACATATGACTTTCCTATATTAAAACTCTTCCATGGTTCTTCGTACCTGCAGGAAATACGCAAATACCATGCTGTCTTATACCAGGCTCTCCAGGATCTTGTCCCTACTGTCTTCTCTAAACTTATTTTTCACTTCCACTCGAATCTAATTCTCTATCTCAGACTGCCAGCAGATACCTAAATATACCATGGTGTTCTATGTGTCTTTGTATATATTGCTGCCTTTCCCTAGAATATCCCTACTATGCTTTCTGCTAAGCAAATTTTTGCTCATCTTTTGTGAGTTCTGCTCTGAGTCTCTATCCTGTAAGATGAGTGGATTACTTCCCCTATTGTGCCAACCATCTGCTTGTGTTTTGCTGCCACTATGACAGGCATCAATATGTTCAACAACTGTTCATTTAATATATGACTACCAGATTATGTGCTCCTTGATGGCAGCAGCTATATTTGATATAGCAGCAATTGTCACCATTTGAGTGATACTATGTGCCAAGCACTGCAATTGGAAATGTCATTAGAAATTCATGATTTTATACCTTTTTAATCCCTTTTATTGGTGAATACATAAGTATAAACAAATAATGTGCATCAAGTAGAGTATGTTCAGTAGAACAGAGAAACCACTTTACTAAGTGCAGAGCTTAGAAAACACTTCTGGGAGGTAGAGTTTTGCTTGAAGAAGCAAACTATTAAGAAAAGTCATCCCAATGCAATCCAAATCCCTTCAGAAACCATCCTTAGCATTGTTGTATAACTGGGATTATTTGAGTTTAAATGATTTTGTCATCAGTGGTTTTGTGAATGTTTTGTACTCTTTCTCTCTCCTGTTAAATGATAAGACTGTGTGAGAGTCAGCAACCACTTTTCTCAATACTTTTAAAAACACCTGGCTAGTATAGTATTCAAAATAAAGTTAGCATATTTAAGGATAAAGTTGGAGGAATAATGCCTCATCATTTTCATATAACTTTAAAGTCTGTAAGATTCACACATAAAATCATTTTCTTCTTGCCATAATTTTCTCAGTGTGGGTATTTACTTCAATTTTTAAAAATTAAGTAGACTCAGAGTGATAAAGTGTTCAGAGTTATATGATTAATTAAATGGTAGGTAGGTAGTCAGATGATTAAAAAATGGCAGATAGTATTAAATGGTAGACAGGTAGGTAATAAGTTAACGAGATTTGTAAACACTTGGTTCAGGTAATATTAATTATTATCATTTGTGTGATAATTTATCTGGTATAAATTCATGTATGCTATCTCACTTAACATTACAATAATTCTAGCACATAGAGACCATTATGTTTATTTTATAGATGAGAAAATCACAGCTTATAGAGTTTGATTTTTTTTCTTGCCCAAGGTCAAAGAGTAAATAAGTGGTAGGCCAGGTACCAAGTTCTGACTCCAAAATTCAACTTATTAGCCACTACACCTTACAAAAATGGGATTCCAAGTGCTGAAGGGGATTGGTTTCATTATTCTCCTTGAAATGTCATTAGAAATTCATGATTTCTACCATTTAATTAATCATATAACTCTGAACACTTTATCACTCTGAGTCTACTTAATTTTTAAAAATTGAAGTAAATACCCACACTGAGAAATCTATAATCCAGTTGAGAGATGAAAAAATAGCACATACAAAATTATTAAATAATGATCTTTTGAGATTTATTTATCTTTGGCATTCTTTAATTTCAATATGTTATATCTGAGTATACATTTCTTTTATTTACTCTGTGATTTATGCCTTAGACTAACTCAGAACATTTTTTCAGTCCTTAAATATTGGCTTGTCCCTATGCACTCTACTCTTTTTTTCTAGAAGTTTTATCAAAAGCTTATTAATCTTAAAAAAAACTTATGAATCTTTACATGTTATACTTCCTATTTCTTAACTTGTTTTTTAGACGTGGTTTTCTTTTTACCTCTTTGTACAGTATTGTGTTATTTTCTCTTATTCACATATTTTCTCTTCAGTGGTGTTTGACATGATATTTAAACAATCTGTTTGCTTTCCTATTTTTTGTCTTGCTTATTATTTCTTTCAAAACAATTGAAGTTTTTTATATAGATTGAAGAACAATTTCCGTATAATAAAATGAATGCAGTTTGAGGAGTTTTGAGAAATGTGTTTGTGTGGGTAACCATTACCTTGAGGTGCCTTCCAGGCTGGTTGCCATCTATTCACCTCCTATCACTGGCACAACACAAACACTTTTCTTCTTGCTGTCATAATAGATCAGGTATTTTTTTTCTCTTCAAGAATTTCTAATGAATCAGACCATATGCTTCTTTCATCATAATGGGTCATTCATGTTTTTGCATGTATCACTAGTTTTTTATCATAATTTTTTAAACACTCATCCATATTGTTGCATATATCAGTAGTTCCTTGTCTTTATTTGTTTGTTTGCGTTTGCTTTTTTAATGCTGAGCAGTATCCATTATGTGAATATCGCCCATTTGTATCAATGAATATTTGGGTTGTTTACAGTTTTCTGTCATTATAAATAAAACTGCTAAACATTTATGAACAATAATTTTTGTGGATATATGTTCTTGTTTTTCTTGGGTAAATATGCAGGAGTAAAATTGCTGGGTTATATGACAAGTGCCTATTTACCTGACGAGGAAACTGAGAAACTTTTTTCCAAAATGTTTGTACCATTTTATACTCTCATAAGTATATGACCTCCAGTAGCTCCACATCCTTACCAACACTTGGTATTGTCCAGTAATTTAATATTAATCATTATGATGGGTATTGTGGCAGGCAAAATAACACTCCCCAATTCCCCCAGAAAAGATATGTTCACATCCTACCCCTGGAATCTGTAAATATATTATCTTACATGGCAAAAGGGACTTGACAGATGTGATTAAAGCTAAGAACCTACCTTAACATGAGAAGATTATGTTGAATTATCCAGTTGGGGCCGCATGAGTCCTTAAAATTGAAAAACTTTTCTGGCTGTGCTCATAGAGAGATGTAATGAGAGAAGAAGATCAGGATGGCGGTAGCATGAGAAAAGCTTGGGCCAGTGCTGCTGACTTTGAACATGAAGGAAAGACACCATAAGAGAAGGAATATAAATAACCTCTTTAGAGCTGAAAAAGGCAAGTAAACAGATTCTCTTCTAGAGCATCCAGAAAGGAATAAAGCACTGTTGACTCCGTTATTTTAAAACAGTGAGAACCACTGCTGACTTCTAACCTACAGAACCATAAGATGACAAACTTGCATTTAAGCCACTAAGTTTGTAGTCATTTGTTACTGCAGCAATAGAAAACTGACACAGGAGTGTAGTGTATTTCATGGTGAATTAATTTTCCATTTACATGGTGACTAAAGAAGTTGAGTCATCATGTGCTTAATAGCTAGCCATATATATCCTTTTATGAAGTTTTTGAACAAATATTTTGCTTTTTAAAAATTATGTTATTTAGTTCTTTACTATTAAATTGTAACAGTTTTATAACAATTCTTTTGTCAGACAGATTTATGGCAAGTACTTTTCCTCAGTTTGTGATTTTGCCATTTTATTTTTTTAATGGTGTCTTTCAAAGGGAAGTTTTAAATTTTGATGATATCAAGCCAAATTTTTTTCTTTTGTAGTTATTTGTGTATTATATCTAAAAGACATTCACAAACCCTTAAGTCTTAAGTATTTTTTCTATGCTTTCTTCTAGAAGTTTGCATAGTTTTAGATTTTATGTCTGTATCTATGACCTCAATTAATTTTTGTATATGGAATAAAGAAATGGTTGGGCATCAGACTATAAGAACCTTATGGAAATTGGAACTGGCAACCAATTCCTGATCAAAACTCCAAGTGTCCATGTCATAAGAGACAAGACAGACAAGTGGGGCCTCATCAAACTGAAAAGCTTCTGCAAAGTCAAAGAAACCATCAAGAGAGTGAGGAAACAGCCCACAGACTGGGAAAAAATTAATATATCTGACAAAGGTCTAACAAAAATCTAGGATCTACAAGGAACTCAAACATGCTGAAAAGAAAAAAAAAAGACCTATTAAAAAGTGAGCAAGCCGGGCTCGGTGGCTCAGCCTGTAATCCCACACCTTTGGGAGGCTGAGGTGAGTGGATTGCCTGAGCCTGCAGGTTTGACACCCGCCTGGACAGCGAGACCTCATCTCTACAATAAATCAAAAAATCAACGGGCATGGTAGCACATGCCTGTAATTCTGGCTACTCGGAAGGCTGAGGTGGAAGAATCACTGGATCCCAGCAGGTGAGACTGCAATGGCCAGGAGTGGCCACTGCACTCCAGTCTGGGCGACCGAGTGAGACTCCAACTCAAAAAAAAAAAAAAAAGTGAGTAAAAGATATGAATAGTCACTTTCCAAAAGAAGACATATGTGCAGCCCACCGATACATGAAAAATGCTCAGCTTCACTAATCATCAAAGAAATGTCAAATAAAAACTACAGTGAGATACCACTTAACTCCAGTCAGGATGGCCATCATCAATAACTCAAAAAACAACAGATGCTGGCGAGGATGCAGGGAAAAGAAAACACTTCCACACTGTTGGTGGGAATGTAAACCAGTACAACCTCTGTGGAAAACAGTGTGATGGTTCCTAAAAGATCTGATATCGACCTGCCATATGACACAGCAATCCTCCTTCTGAGAATATACCTGAAGGAACTCAAATCATTCTATTAAAAAGATACCTGTGTATGCATGTTTATTGAGGCACTATTCACAATAGCAAAAACATGAAATCAACAGTGTTGCCCATCAAAAGTAGACTGGATTTTTAAGAAATATGTGGTACATAGACATTATGGAATATTGTGCAGCCATAAGGAAGGACAGACATATGGACTTTGCAGTAACTTGGATGGATTTAGAGTCTATAAAAAAAGAATTGAGTACCACATGTTCTCACTCATAAGCAGACCCTAAACAATTATAATACTACAAAAAAAGGATTAGCAGTAATAGGAAACTGCCAGGCATATTTCATCAAACAAGGTGAAGTGGGGACCAAAGTGAGGCCCAAACTTTACCTGTACAATGACCATTTGTGTACCTAACCCTGAAATGTACCCTACATCTTTAAAATAAAATTAAAAAAAAAAAGATAGTTGAGGCCCATTTATTTTTCACATGCATATTCAGTTGTTTCAAAACGTTTTGTTAGAAGATCATATTTTTTCTGTTGAAATAATTTGACACTTTTATCAAAATTTAATTGAAACAACTTTCATTTCAAGATCATAATGGAGGAAAGGCACTTCTCCCTATTACTCCCACTAAGTGCCACCAAAATTCCTGGATTATGTATAAAATAAACATTTTTTTAAAACTTTGAATGTGGAAGTGAAGAAGGCAGAGCAGCTAATGGTCTCAGGACTCAGTGAATGCCATAGCAGTAAGCTCTCTGGATTGTTTTTCTTTTCTTTCTTTTTTTCTTATATTTCCCATGCTGGGTGCTAGAAAATATAGCAATCCAGAAAATTCAACACAAAAATCCCTCAAAAAAGCTCCAAGGAATGTCATCTCTTTCTAGCCAGAAACAGGAAAGGAGTGAGCTAACAAGATGGAAAAAATTTGCACAATGACTCCATCCAAACACTATGAAGAAAATGATAGTTCAATTCCCACCCTTCTCAGTAAAAGACAAGTGAAGAGCCTAGATTTTCATTTTCCCTCAGCTGTAACAAGATGCCTTTCCCCACCAGAATATTCACAACCATCCAGTGATACATTTCCCACCATCCTGCTGTAAGTGGAAGCCATGTGAGGCAATAATGAGGCACCCCACAAAGGTGTCAAAGAAGGCTAATTGGGAAGACCGACCATCTCTCACAGATGGCAGTAGCAATTTGTCAACCTCCCTTTCCAAAGTGGTGTGGTATCAGAGAAAGGATGCTAAAGCAGAAGATTTGAATAAGAAGCAGCATCTCAAATATAAAACCCAAAATTCAAAAATCATGCATCATAGCAGGAACCAGGAAAATCTCAACTTGAAATAATCAACAGGTCCTAAACTAAGATGACACAACTGTTGGAATTATCTGACAAATATTTTTAAGTGGCTATCATAAACAAGCTTCACTAAGAAATTATGGACATGCTTAAAACAAATGAAAAAAATCTCAGCAAAGGAGCCGAAGATATAAATAAGAATCAAATGAAAGTGTTAGACCTAAAAAACACAATATAAAAACATTTTTAAACTCAATGGATAGACTCAATAGCATAATGAAGAGAGCAGATGAAAGAATCAGTGAATTTGAAAATAAACAATATAAACTATCCAATACTGACAGAGCTAAAATATACTGGAAAAAATAACAGAAGGTCAAGAATCTGTGGGATTATAATAAAAAGCTTAACATTCATGTCATCAGGAAAAAAGAAAGGGTGAGACTAAACAAGTATTAGAGGAATTAATGGCAAAAAACAGTTCTTAAATTTGGCAAAAGACATAAACTTTCAGATCCAAGAAGCTGAACAAACTTCAAACAAGATGAACCCAAAGAAATTCATGCCAACAAATGTCATAGTCAAAATTCACAAAACTAAATCAAAATGAAATATCTTGATAATAAACAGTGATGAGAGAGAAATGACAAATTCTGTATAGGTGAAAAGCAATTTAAATGACATAATATTTTTCAACAGAAACCATGGAAGCCAGGAGTGGCACAACATTTTTCAAGTCTAAAGTATCTTTTAGGAATTAAAGGGAAACTATGAAATTCTCAGATGAAGGAAAATTTAGAAAACTTGTCAATAGCAGACCTGTTCTAAAAGAATAACTATGGAAATTTTCCACATAGAAAGCAAACAATAAAAGAAAGAAACTTGGAACATAAGGAAGAAAAAATACAGTAATCAAATGGGTACATATGATAGACTTTTATTCTTCTCCTCTTGAGTTTCCTAAAATGTTTTGTGTTTGAAGCAAAATGGTAATGCTGTTTGATAATAGTTCTAAATGTGCATAGAGAATATATTTGAGACTTCTGGGAAGATAGCAGCTGAGCCAGTAGAACTGTGTGAGTCCCAGTGTGAGTGAGGGAGTGTACGAAAAATTTTGCATATGTGTCTGTGAGTGTGTGGGCAAGTGAGTGGCTGACTGAGTGGGGACTTGGAAGCAAGTAGCCAGGACTCTCCTGGTGAAGAGGCTGGTGCCACCGCTGCTCTGCTTGGACCCTAGCACTGCCCAGGGCAAAGAAACTGAGTGCCATTTTTTTAAATCAGCAAAGCCCTTCCCAGAATGAAGCTGCTGGGAGTGATTATTGGCTCCAGGTTCTGCCACTGGATAATGGAACCAAAGAGAAAAAAGATCAATCACAATGAGGAAAAATCAGTGGAAGGACACAGGTAATTCCCAGTGTAACAAAGAGAAAACACCTGAAAAATTAGACCTCTGAGCCCAAACAATGGAAGTTACCAATGATTGGCCCCAGAATACAACAGGGATTAAGAAGTGGATGTTGAGAGTGAAAAAGACTCAAGAAAGACAAGATGTAACACTGAAAGAGCTTGTAACAGAGATTTTGGCCATAAAAAATTTTATCCAGGAAATAAATGACAAGGTGACAAGCATGGAAGCAGAAGAAAGAATCTCAGAACTTGAACATCAAAACATGGAATTAATCCAATCTGTAAAAAACACAGAAAGAAAACTCAGAAAGAAAGAACAGACTCCAAGAGATGTGTGATTATATCAATAGGCCAAAACAATGCCTGATTGGTATCCCAGAAGAATAAAAGGAAAGGGAGAACAACTTAGAGCAAGTATTCTGGGATGTTATCCAAGTTATGGTCACCATAAATAAGACCATCCAAACACAGGAGATACGGAGAACTGCTGCAAGATATTAAATGAGAAAAACAACCCCAGACACACAGTAATTTGCCCCACACAAATAAGATACAAAAGAAAAAATCATAAAAGCAGCGAGAGAAAAAGGTCAGACTACCTACTGGGGGAAACAAATCATAATAGCAGTGGACCTATTGGCAGAAACACTACAAGCTAGAAGAGAATGAAGTCCAATATTCAAAGTCCTCAAAGATAAACAATTTCAACAAAGCATTTCCTACCCAGCCAAGTGCAACTTTGTCAGCAATAGAGAATTAAAATCCTTCCCAGACATCCAATCCCTAAGAGATTATGCAACTTCCAGGAGACACTTAAAAATGTATTAAACACAGAAGAAAGAAAAAAAAGAAAGGCTATGCACTTCCCAAGAAATCAGAACACAGATTCACAGAGAAAACATTGTGACTGCAAACTTGAAAACACACATACATCAACTCAAAAGTTGAAAGTAGACAAAGAAAAAACTTTGCAAGAACATCATGATAGATAAACAATCACATTTCAGTAATCAGCCTGAATGTAAGTAGACTAACTGCACCACTGAAAAGATACAGAATGACAAACTGGATAAAAAACCATGACCCAATAGTTTGCTGCATCAAGGAAACACATCTCACCACAAAGGATGCACATAGACTCATAGTTAGAGGAGGGAAAACAAATTTCCATGTGAAAGGATCATAAAAGAAGGCAGTAATCATGATCTTAATATCAGACAAAACAACCTTTAAGCTATCAAAAATTTTAAAAGATACAAAAACACAATACATAATGATAAAAGGTTCAATCCATCAGCAAGAAATATTCATCCTAAACATATTTGCACCCAACACAGGAGCACCAGTGATTACAAAGCAACTATTAAGTAAACTAAAAAAAGACATTGACTCTAACACTATTATAGCTGGGTACTTAAATATCCCACTAACAGCCCTAGATAGATAGTCAAGGCAAAAAAATCAACAAAGGGATCTCTGGAACCTCAACTTGTCACTTTACCAAATGGATCTAAAGATACCTATAGAACAATTCACCCAAAAACCACAGAATATACATACTACTCATCACTACATGGAAAGTACTCCAAGATCAATCACATCCCCAGCCATAAATCAAGCATAAACAAACTTCATAAGATTGAAATACTGCTGTCCAGGCTCGGTGACTCAGCCTATAATCCCAGCACTTTGGGAGGCTGAGGCAAGTGGATTGCCTAAGCCATTGGATTTGAGATCAGCCCAGGCAACTTGGTGAGACCACATCTCTACAATAAATCAAAAATTAGCTGGGTATGGTAGCACATGTCTGTAGTTCCAGCTACTTGGAAGGCTGAGGTGGAAAGGATCACCAGAACCCAGCAGGTTGATGGTTGAGCTGGGGTAGCTGTGAGAGTGCCACTGCAATCCAGCCTGGGTGACAGAGTGAGACTCCAACTCAGAGAGAAAGAAAGAGAGAGAGAGAGAGAGGAAGGAAGGAAGGAAGGAAGGAAGGAAGGAAGGAAGGAAGGAAGGAAGGAAGGAAGGAAGGAAGGAAGGAAGGAAAAAGAAAGATGCCATGCACCTTCTCAGACCACAGTGGAATAAAAATAAGTATCAACACCAAAAAAATTTCCCCCAAATCCACAAAGATATGGACACTAAACAGCATGATACTAAATGATGAATGTGTCAACATAGAAATCAAAACAGAAATTAAAACGTTCCTGGAAACAAATGAAAACAAAGAAAAATCTTGCCAAAACCTCTGGGATACCATGAAAACATTTCTAAGAGGGAAATTTATATCTCTATGAACATACATCAAGAAAGTGGAAAGATCACAAATTAACAACCTAACAAATGAGCTGAAGGGATTTGAAAAGACAAGACCACCAAAACCCTAACTTTAGCAGAAGGATTCAAATCACCAAAACAAAAGTCCAAATACAAGACATACAGACAAAAATATCATAGAAAAATTCAATAAAACAAAAAGTTGGTTCTTTGACAGAATAAATAATATTTATGCATCCCTAGACACACTGAACAAGAAAAAAAAATCCCAAATAAACACAATCAGAAATTGAAAAATCAAATCACAACTGACTCCAAAGAAATACAAAATATTATCAGCAACAACTATGGACATCTGTATAGGAAGAAACTTGATAACCTAAATGAAATGGAGGACTTTCTTACAGCACACAACCTCCCAAGGCTGAACCAAGAAGACACTGAGACACTAAATAGTCCAATAACAACCAAGGAAATTGACTCCATCATAAGAAAACTACCTACAAAAGAAAACCCTGGACTAGATGACTTTCCAGTAGAATTCTACAAAACATACCAAGAGGAGCTGATACCAATCCTATTGAAAGTATTCCAAGAAATTGAAAAAGATGGCATTCTCCCCACATTATTTTACAAAACTAACATCCACTGATATCCAAACCAGGTAAAGATCCAACAAAAAAAGAACTATAGGCCAATATCCCTAATGAACATAGATACAAAAATTTCCAACAAGATTCTAACAAATTGAATTAAACAACACATCTCAAAAGTCATCCACCTGAACAAGTAGGCTTCATCCCCAGGATGCAGGACTGCTTCAACATCCACAAGACCATAAATGTAATTAAATACATCAACAAATGTAAAAACAAGAACCATGTGATTATATCATTAGTTGCAAAAAAGCCTTTGATAAAATCCAGCATCCCTTCTTGAAAAAAAGCCCTTAAACATGTAGGCATAGAAGGAAGATACCTAAAAATAACAAGCACCATCTATGATACACCCACCACCAGAATATTGGACAAAAACTGGAAGCACTTCCCCTGAAATATGGAATAAGACAAGGCTGCCCACTCACACTCCTCCTGTTCAACATTGAGTTGGAAGTCCTAGCTAGAGCAATTAGACAAGAGAAGGAAATCAGAGGTATACAAAGAGTAAAATTAAAAGTTAAGTTATCCCTCTTTGCTGGTGATATGATCCTATGCCTCAAACATCCAAGACTATCTGTCAGAAACCTCCTTGCACTGATAAAGGACTTTGGCAAAGTTTCAGGTTACAAAATAAATGTGCAAACTACAGTCACATTCTTATACACTTACAGCAAACAGGCAGAGGACTAAATAAAAAACAAAATTCCATTCACAATAGCCACCGAAAATATAAAATACCTCAGCATCTTCCTAACTAACTAGAGACATGAAAGACCTTTACAGTGAAAACTACAAAACACTGCTCAAAGAAATCCAAGAAGACAAACAAATGGAAAAATATTCCTTGCTCATGGATAGAAAGAAACAACATTGTTAAGATGTCCATCCTACCCAAGGCAATCTAAAAATTCAACATAATACCCATTAAATTACCAACATCATTCTTCTCAGACCTAGACATGACATTGCAGACATTCATATGGAAACATAAACAACCACGAATAGCCAAAATAAAACTTAGCAAAAGAAACAAAGTTGGAGGTATCATCTTTTCAGATGTTAAACTTTACTATAGGGCTACAATAATCAAAACACCCTGGTGTTGGTACAAGAACAGGCATATAGACCAATGAAACAGGATAGAGATTGCAGAAGCAAAACCTCAATTTCTCAACCAATTCTTCTTCGACAAAGGCTCCACCAAAAAGCACTGGGGAGAGGAGAACCTATTAAGTAAATGATGTTGGGAAAACTGACTGATCACATGCAGAAGATTGAAGCAGAACCCTTACCTATCATCATACACAAAAGTCAACTCTAAATAGATCAAAGACCTAAACATAAAACCTCAAACTAAAAGAATCTTAGAAAAAGCAGGTGACACGCTTATAGAAATCGGAGTAAGTAACCAATTCCTGATCAAAACCCCAGGTGTCTATGCCATAAGAGATAAGATAGACAAGTGGGACCTTATTGAACTGAAAAGCTTCGGAAAAGCAAAAGAAATCATCAAAGAGTAGGGAGACAGCCCACAGAATGGGAAAAATATTTGCCAACTATATATGTGACAAAGGTCTAACATCCAGGATCTACAAGGAGCACACATGCTGAAAGAAACAAAACAAACAGCCCCATTAAAAACTGGGCAAAAGACATGAATAGACGCTTCTCAAAAGAAGATACACAAGCAGTCAATAGACACATGAAAAAGTACTCCAGCTTTACTAATCATCAGAGAAATGCAAATAAAACCACATTGAAATATACCACCTAGTCCCAGCAAGAATGGTCATCATTAATACAACAAAAAACAACAGATGCTGGGGAGGATGTGGTTAAAAGGGAACTTTTCTACACTGCTGGTTGGAATGCAAACTAAACTAGTTCAATCTCTATGGAAAAGTGTGGAGATTTCTTTTTTTAAAAACATATTTTTTATTTTAAAATTGTGAGGTACAGTTAAAGGTTAAGTTTTCAAATATACATTGTGCAGGTATCCTTGTTGATGAGGTGTAACCCGCCATCCCCTGACAGATATTGACAACCGTTAATCCCACCTCCCTTCCCCTCCCTGTCCCCCCATAGTTTCCCACCACTGTCAATCCTTTTCTTATAGTATTACAATAGTTGTTCAAGGTACACTGATACCTTGAAGGTGAGAACATGTGATACTCAGATCTTTGTTTCTATGAGAGATCACTCAGTATTATAAACTCCAATTCCATCCAGGTTGCTGCAAAA